>NC_133619.1:185096096-185396096 GCF_048593235.1 Sminthopsis crassicaudata | reverse complement strand
TGTCCATGGGGACATGTTCATATAGGGACAGATTCAAATCCATGTCTCTTTTAACTTCAACCCAGATCTCTTTCCACTCTTTCACATTGCTTCTTCAGAGTATCAGTGAAACTTAATTAGCAATAATCTTGATTTCTCATATTGAATCAATATCTATAAATGCACCAATAAACTGGAATTATATATATATATATATATATATATATGTATATATATATATATATATATATATATATATATATATGTATATATATGGATATGTGGATCAGTTGTTGTTATTGTTTAGTAGTATCTGACTCTACATGTCCTCATGAACCATATGGTCTGTGGAATTTTCTTGGCAGTGATTTGTCATTTCCTTCTTCAGTGGATTAAGGCAAACAGAGATTAATCTTGTACAGGATCCTGCAGCTAGTGTCTGAGGCCAGATTTATCATATCTTTCTGATTCCAGGCCTAGTACTCTATCATTGCTGCTATAACTTTTTTTTCAGTTGAAACCCAGAATTGAAACATTAGCTCTTCAGCCTACTGTTCTCCCAATTAAGCTATTTAGTCAGTAAGGACCAGATGTTATTCAAATGTCTAAGCTATAATTGTTTCTAGTAATTGGGAGTAGTTGAATTTTTAATCAATGGATACCATCATGCCTAGGTTATCACTGCCAATGGCAGGGAATAATGCCACTAAATTTTTTTAAAAATAATTGAGATATTTCAAGTTATACATTTATATACACTCATACATGAATGTGTTATTCAATTGTGAAATCATGTCTACTTTATTATTTCTGGTTAAATTTGTAAAGAACTTTCAAATATTTACATTACATTTTCTATAACTTTCTGTGCCAATTCTGATTGACGTGTTAAAAAATTAGAACACATATCCCTTTTGGAATTTTCATCAATTGCTATTTTGTTTCTATTAAAATCCTCACCTCATTGCAATGAGGAGTTTGTCAATGATAGTTGGAGCCAAAACCAACAGATCAGAACAGACATTCTGGTTCAGTGAAAATCTGTGGTTAATATATGAAAGCTATCTTAAGTACATTAAGCATTAATACTAGAAGACTAATTATTCAGTGATAAAATTTTTCTTGCTAAGCTTTAAGAACAAACAGGGATGAAATTACAAACATTTTGAAATATTTAAAAAGTATCAGAATAAAATTAAGATTGAATAGAAGATGCTTCATATATCAGATGATCAAAATCAATCATCTCTTTTGAAAGGTCTTCTAAGACAGAATGGCAAATGGTAAAGGCAGAGTAGTCAATTTGAGAAATGTTTATTTTTAGCTAATTGCTTTGCATCCTCAGGGATGTATGCCTCTTGAGATAATATTGGTGGAGGAGACAGAGAGAGGTTAGAAATTTGCTGGGAGGCAGGAGTAAACCAGCATGGGATGAAACACTTGCCAAGTGAAAACATACCAAATTAAAAAAAAAAAAACAACTATATTTGATTGTACATTGATGATCATTTTAAATTACCTACTGATTTATCTTCTCTCAGCCCAAAATTAATTTGTATTTATTATATATAACACATGAGGTTGGCAATATTCAAGAAAAACTGGCACCAGAAGAAGGCCACTTTAATTGAATCCACCCTACAAAGGAATCAATATTTTATAATTGAAAAATTGGGGAATTAAAAAAAACAAGTAAAATGATAAAAATATGTTTGCTTTAGCCTATTTTTTAAAAAGTCTGTTTTCATTATATCCAAATATTGATTATTAGAAAGGATAATGTAATGAATCCAGGGATAAATTTTTGGAAGGGAATTTTTTTATTGAAGCTTTTTATTTTCAAAACATATGCAAGGATAATTTTTCACCATTGACCCTTGCAAAACCTGGTGTTCCTATTTCTTTTCTTTCCCTCCACCCCTTCTCCTAGATGGCAAGTAATCCTGTATATGTTAAACATAGTAAAAATATCCAATATAGGTAAAAATCCAATATAGGCATATACATTCATACAATTACTTTGCTGCATTAGAAGAATCCAATCAAAAAGAAAAAAAAATGAGCAGAAAAAAATAAAATTCAAGCAAACAATGAAAAAAGTGAAAATACTATATTATCATCCACATTCTGTTCCTACAGTCTTCTCTCTGTGTAGACGGCTCTCATCATCACAAGATCATTGGAACTGGCCTCAATCATCTCATTGTTGGAAAGCGCCACATCCATCAGAATTGATCATCATATTCTTGCTGTTGCCGAGTATGATGAAATCCTGGTTCTGCTCATTTCACTTAGCATCAGTTCATGTAACTCTCTCCAGGCCTCTCTAAAATCAACCTGCTGATTGTTTCTTCTTATAGAACAATAATATTTCATAACATTCATATACCATAACTTATTCAGCTATTCTCCAACTGATGGACATTCACGCAGTTTCCAGTTTCTTGCTTGCCACTACAAAAAGGGCTACCATAAACATTTTTGCATATGTGGCTCCCTTTCCCTCCTTTAAGATCTCTTTGGGATATAATCCCAATAGAAATACTGATGCATCAAAGGGTATGCACAGTTTAATAACTCTTTGGGCATAATTCCACATTGCTCTCCTGAATGGAGAATGTATCAGTGTCCCACTTTTCCCATACCCTCTCCAACATTCATCCTTGTCTTTTCCTATCATCTTAGCCAATCTGAGAGGTGTATAACAGTACCTCAGAGTTGTCTTAATTTGCATTTCTCTGATCAATAATCATTTAGAATATCTTTTCATGACTAAAGATGGTTTCTGCTTCTTCATCTGAAAATTATCTGTTCATATCCTTTAACCATTTATTAATTAGAGAATGGCTTGAATTCTTCTAAATTTGAATCAATTCTCTGTATATTTTAGAAATGAGGCCTTTATCAGAATCTTTGAATATAAAAATGTTTTCCTAGTTTATTCCCTTCTAATCTTGTCTGCATTAGTTTTGTTTGTACAAAAATTTTTTTAACTTGATATAATCAATATTATCTGTTTAGTGATCAATAATGGTCTGTAGTTCTTCTTTGGTCACAAATTCCTTCCTTCTCCATAGATCTGAGAGGTAAATGATCATATGTTCTCCTAATTTGCTTATATTATCACTCTTTATGTCTAAGTCATGAGTCCATGACTTATCTTGGTATATGATGTTAGGTGTGCATCAATTCCTACTTTCTCCCAGGGAAGTTTCCAATTTTCCCAGCAGTTTTTGTCAAATAGTGAGTTCTTATCCCAAAAGCTGGGGTCTTTGGCTTTGTCAGACACTAGATTGCTATTCCACTACCCTATTTCTTAGCCAGTACCAAATGGTTTTGATGACTGCTGCTTTATAATATAGTTTTAGGTCTGGCACAGCTAGGCACCTTTATTGGCATTTTTTTCCATTAATTTCCTTGAAATTATTGACCTTTTGTTCTTCCAGATGAATTTTATTGTTATTTTTTTCTAGGTCAGTAAAATAATTTCTTGGGAGTTTGATTGATATAGCACTAAATAAGTAGATTAATTTAGGGAGTATTGTCATTTGTCAATATGTCATATTGTCATTGTCAAATGCTCTCATGAGCACTTGATATTTTTCTAATTGTTTAGATCTGATTTTATTAGTGTAGAAAGTGTTTTGTAGCTTTGCTCATATAGTTCCTGACTTTCCCTTGGCAGATGGATTCCCAAATAGTTTATACTATTGACAGTTATTTTAAATGGAATTTCTCTTTATATCTCTGTTTCTGGACTTTGTTGGTAATATATAAAAAAGCTGATGATTTATGTGGATTTATTTTGTATCCTGCAACTTTGCCAAAGTTGTGAATTGTTTCTAGTAGTTTTTAAGCTGATTCTCTAGGGTTCTCTGAGAATACCATCATATCATCTGCAAAGAATAATAATTTGGTTTCCTCATTATGTACTCTAATTCTTTTAATCTCTTTTTCATTTCTTATTGCCAAAACTAACATTTCTAATGCAATATTGAATAGTAATGATGATAGTGGGCAATCTTGTTTCACCCTTGATCTTATTGGGAATGGTTGTAATTTGTCCCCATTACATATGATGCTTGTTTATGCTTTTAAATAGATGCTATTTATCATTTTAAGGAAAAGTTCATTTATTCCTATACTATCTAGTGTTTTTTAATAGGAATGGGTGTTGGATTTTATTAAATCCTTTTTCTGCATGTATTGAGATGATCATGTGATTTTGTGGTGATTTCCTTCTTAAATTTTTCTAATCAAATTAACTAAAGGTTTATGTATTTTTTCATAAAACCAAGTCTTAGTTTATTTACTAATTCAATAACTTTCTTATTTTCATTTATTAATCTCCCCTTTTATTTTTAGAATTTCAAATTTGGTTTTGAGGGTTTTTAATTTGTTCTTTTTCTAGTTTTTTTTTAGTTGTAAACCCAATTCACTGATCTTTTCATCCTCTATTTTATGCAAGTAAGCATCTAAAGATATAAAATGCCCCCTAATAACCACTTTAGCTGCATCCCACAAATTTTGGAATATTGTCTCATTGCCATTCTCTTAGATGAAGTTATTGTGTCTATGATTTGTTGTTTCACCCATCTTCATTCTTTAAAGTTAGATTATTTAGTTTCCAATTAATTTTTGATTTATTTTCTCCTGGACTTTTATTGCTTATAATTTTTATTGCATTAAGATTTGAAAAAATGCATTTAGTATTTCTGCGTTTGATGTTGCGGTTTTTGTGCCCTAATACATAAATCGATTTTTGTCAAAGGGTCAATGAACTGCTGAGAAAAAAATAAACTTCCTGTCTCTATTCAATTTTCTCTAAAGATCTATTATACCTAACTTTTCTAAAATTCTATTTACCTCCTTAACTTCTTTGTTATTTATTTTGTTGTGGTTCAATTTATCTAGTTCTGAGAGGGCAAATTTGAGATCTCCTACTAGTATAATTTTGCTGTCTATTTCTTCTTGCAACTCTCTTAACTTCTCCTCTGGGAATTTGGATGCAATACTACTTGGTGCATATGTTTAGTATTGATATTGCTTAATCATCTATGGTACCTATTAGTAAGATATAGTTTCCTTCCTTATCTCTTTTAAATAGATATATTTTCCCTTTTACTTGATCTGAGATCAGGATAGTTACCCCTGTCTTTTTTTTTTTTTTTTTAACTTCACTGAAGCATAATAGATTCTGTTTCAGCCTTTTCCTTTTATTCTGTATGTATCACACTATGAATGTGTTTCTTGTAAATAGTGTATTGCAGGATTCTGGCTTTTAATCCAGTCTGCTATCCACTTCTATTTTAGGGGAGAGTTCATCCCATTCACAGTTAAAATAAATAATTTCTCTTTTCTTTCCTCCTTCCCTGCTTCTCAGTATTTTGTTTCTGACTACTACCTCCCTCAAATAGCTCTCCCCCTTTATAGCTCCTCCCTTTTTCTTATACCCCTCCTACTACTTCTGTTTTCTCTTCTGTTAATTTCTCCCTTTCTCTCTCCTTTCCCAACCCACTTCCCTATAAAGTGAGACAAGTTTCTCTGTGAAATGAAATATGTCTGATATTCTCTCTTTGAACCAAATCTGATGAGAGTAAGATTCACACAATGCTTATCCCCCTCCCTTCTTTCTTTCAATTATAATAGATCTTCTTTGCCTCTTCATGAGTTGTAATTTCCCTCATTTTACCTCCATTTTCCTTTTTTCCCTTCAATTCCCTTCCCACCTCTAGTTTCTTTTTCTATTATCATAATAAAATCAAATTACATACTCTCTAAGAATACCCATAATAGAGATATAATTCTGAAGAGTTCTTTACTATGCCTTTTTATGCTTCTCTTGAGTTCTGTAATTGGAGATCAGATTTTTTTGTCCAACTCTGATTTTTTCATCAGAAATAAATGAAATTCACTTGTATCATTGAATGTCTGTCTTCTTCCCTGATAGATAATGCTCAATTTAGCTGGATAGTTGGTTCTTGGCTGCAATCCAAGTTCCTTTGCCTTTTGGAATATCAAATTCCAGGCCCTTCCATCCTTTAAGGGAAGCTACTAGATCCTGGGTAAACTTGATTGTGGCTTCTTAATATCTGAATTGTTTCTTTCTGGCTGTTTGCAATACTTTTTCCTTGGTCCAAAAATTCTGAAATTTAGTTCTGATTTTTCTTGGAGTTTTCATTTTCGGATCTCTTTCAGGAAGTGATTAGTGAATTCTTTCAATATCTACTTTACCTTCTTGTTCTAGGATATCAGGGCAGTTTTTCCTTGATAATTTCTTGAAAGATGATGTCTAGGTTCTTTTTTTTTTTTTATCACAGTTTTCAGGAAATCCAATAATCCTTAGAATATCTCTCCTATATCTATTTTCCAGCTCAATTGTTTTTCCAATGAGGTATTTCACATATTCTTCTTCTATTTTTTTTTTTTTTCATTTTTGGGGTCTTCCTTGACTGATTCTTGAAGTCTTATTGAGTCATTCACTTCCATTTGTTCAATTCTAATTTTTAGTATATTATTTTCTTCAGTTACCTTTTTTAAGCTCCTTTTGTATTTGGCCAATTGAACTTTTAAATGAGTTGTTTTGTTTATTGCATTTTTTTTTCTATTTCACAAATTCTGTTTTTCAATGAATTGGTTTCTTTTTCATAACTATTTTGTAGGGACTTATATGCTTTTCCCATTTCATCATTTTTAAGGAATTTTCTTCAGATAATTTCTATTTTTCCTTTTCCATACCCTCTTGCAAAGATCTCATTTCCTTTCCCCATTTTTCTTCTAACTCTCTTTTAAGATCCATTTTGAAATCTTCCAAGAAAGCCTTGTGAAATGAGTGCCAGCTCATATCAGATTTTGGGGCTTCATCTGGAGTTGATTTGCCTTTAGGAATTTCAGGGTTTTAGGTCTGTTCTTCTCTCTCCCCATAAAAGCTGTCTACAGTCAGAATACTTTTGCTTTTTTTGCTCATTTTTTTGAGGTCTGCTCTTAAGGCAAAGGGGCGACAGCTACTTTAATTTGCCCTGTGGCAGTTCTGCTGACTGACTTTTGGTACTGGGAACTGGCAGCAGGTCCCATTCTTTCAGGCCTCAGTGGCTTACAATTTGCCTTTTGAATTGGCTTTTGAGTGTCTTACAGCAAATGTGCTAAACACTTACTTGCAGTCAGGATAGAGTAGCTTAAGAGACTCACAGAAGATTCTCTGATGCTTGGATGCAGCAACGCTCTGGCTCTTGTCTCAGCTCCTTACCATGGATTCTTTATGCTACAAATTGGGCTAGGCAGACTGCCCCCCCTGCTCAATTGAAACAGACCTATTCTGAAGTTCTTCCAAAGTATCTTCTTCTGGAAATTTGTTGTACTCCAAATGTTTGTGGGGTTTTGCACTACAAACAGCTTAATCTGCTGTTGGTTTGAGAGAAGGTTGAGGAGGTCAGCAAAAAGAGTGTCTACTCTCTTCCATCTTCTGGAGGGTAATTTTTGTTAACAAAAATTATTATTATATAAAATTATTATTATATAAAAATTATTGTTATATGGTAGCACAATATAAAATCTTTTGCTTTAATTTGATTTTCACAGCATGATTATAAAGAACATCTTTACTGAAATTTAATTGTTTCCTAATTGATCTCCTTGATTCCAATCTTTTCTCCCTACCTCCCAGTCCATTCTTCTGGCAGTTGCTAAAGTAATTTTTCTTAAGCAGAGATCTGATCATGACATTTCAGTAAATTTCACTTCTCTCTTTTTTTTTCAATTATCTTTTATTTTTCATTTTCCCATGTCCTTGAAGAAAAAAATGCAAACTAGCTGAGTCAAGTAAAATAAATGCATACATTGACCATATTCCCAAACATGTCTCATTCTATATATTAGTCCATCTCTCCATTTTCTTCATGAGACAATCTATCACTTCCTGTTTAGGGAATAACAATTCGACCACTAGTGGAGTTCCTTGATGTGAAGAGGTCAAATAAGAAGCAGCCAGCTGTCAGTGAAGAAATTCATTGTCGGGTATGTTTTTTACTTCAGAACTACAATTTTAATGAGAAATGAAAAAAAATTAATTCCATAGCTTAAATGTACAGAAATATGTCTGATATATATATATATATATATATATATACATACATATATATATATATATATATATATATATATATATATATACATATACATATATATATATTTCTCCTATACTGAGATAAATGAAACAATCATGGGATGAAAAGATTCAGTAATGGATTTAGGAATGTGAGGAGGGTCAGAATAATGGGTCATACCCCAGCTAAGCCTAATAAATTCCAAAATGAAGATAGAGCAAGCAGGAATTCATCATGTTTCTGGCATTTGTTATAATGCCAGACTTGCAAAAGCATTTCTTTATTGAGATGCTTATTAATATCTTTAATATTGTTCCATGACAATTTGTAAAATATGTAAAACTCTCATATATAATATGTAATAAATATGTGAACTCTCATGAAATCTCATATTAATGATTATTTAATTTTTTTATAAAAGAAATTTTTAGAAAATTATGTAAAATTAAGAAGCTGATATTATGAGTTAAATGACTATTAATGTATAAATAAACAAATGCAAAAATATGTTAAGAAGTACAGATATTCTATAGATTTGAAAACAGTTAAGTGACTAAAGATACATGGTATCTAGAGACTTGTATTATCAATGTGCTTTTTCTTTTTTAGTTTTTTGATCATGT
This sequence comes from Sminthopsis crassicaudata, assembly GCF_048593235.1. Lineage (NCBI taxonomy): Eukaryota > Metazoa > Chordata > Mammalia > Dasyuromorphia > Dasyuridae > Sminthopsis > Sminthopsis crassicaudata. The sequence continues at coordinate 185,387,392 of NC_133619.1, read as the reverse complement.
AAAGACTGGGATTGAAGATGTATGTGGACATTGGGGTCACAACTTTTGGAGAGATAGGTAAGACTGCTTTTATGAATCTGTCTTATTTGATTGGACCTGAACAATTTAGAAAACAAGTTTGAAAGTTTAATCACTGGATGACCTTTAAAAGCATAGAACATCAGCAAGGATAAAGGATGGAAATGTTCTAATTTTGAGAATAAATAGATAAGTGTGGATACATATAGATATAGCTATGTAAATAGGAAAAAATTATAAAGTTATAACTTATATAAGTTATAAGTTGTTATATATAATATTTACAAATATATGTTAACATATAAGTACAAGTATTCTATAAATTTGATAACAGCTTTTACCTTAAAATATAGATATGTAGATAAAACTTTAGATGGAAATAGCTAAATAAATTGGATAGAATATAGATTTATATCTGTAGCTCCAGCAAAATATCTGTTTCTATGTACTATCCATCTTTAATGTGAAAGCTGTTTTCATAGCTTTAGAATATGTTATTTCTTAACATATTTTTGCATTTCTTTATACATGTATATATAGATATAAGGTTAGATGTAATATCCATTTATTTTTACTTCTGATGACTTACTGGTGGCTTTGTGAACTAGTAATTACTTCTAGAGTTCACCAGCCAATTAAATAATTAATCTTTGTATATTTATTTTTTTTCCAGCTTTGCATTAGATACTGTGGGAAATATACATGAAGTATAAATAATACTCCTTCCCCAGTATACATACTACCTTCAAAAATGTAGAGGTAGTAAAGAGAAAAAAGAGTAACTGATGTTTTAAATTTGATCAGTGGTGAAAAGGAAGGAAAGAAAGCAGAGAGGGAGGGAAGTAGGGAAGAGGGAAAGGAAAGAGGGAACAAAGGAGTGAGAAAGAAACAAAAATAAAACAAAAAAGGCATGTAGAATGAAATAAGCAGAACCAGAAAAACAGTTTACACAATAAACACAGTTATTGAAAGCAACTTAAAAAAAAAAACAACTTCAAAATTCAGATCAGTGTGGCAATTGATATTGATTTTATAGGATCAGTGATAAAATGTTTCCTACCTCTCATTGGAGATGTGATGGACTAGTACATTGGAATGAATTGATCATTCTCCCATATTTGTTTGCTTTGTTCAACTTCATTTACTTGTTTATATAGAGTTCTATTTTGAAGGAGGACGGAATTATTGAGAAGTGAAAGAGGGAGAGAGAGAATAACATCAGTGTAACAAAAATAAATAAGAAAAAGTCATTCATAGAAAGTGGATGATTTTGTTAACTTGTTACATTTAATATTTAATTAATATTTAACTTTAAAAGTACTATATATAACTTAAATTCATATTTCAACCATAGATCATATCGACCTTAAAAATCTATTAAGTCCAGTATCCTCATTTTACAGATGAGGAAACTTGTATATTAAAAGTAACCTTTCCAGAGTCTCACATCCATTAAATATCTGAAATGGAGTTTGAACCTATGTTATTCTGACTTTGTCTAGTGCTCCATTATTAACCCCTAAACACCACCTTTTTTTGGTTTTTCTTTGATTTTTAGAATATATTTGCTAATTTCTGATGAATTGTTTAATGTTTTTAAATGATTCATTAGAGCAAATTGCTGACTTAAAACCTCTTTTTAAATAAAATGTTTCCAAACCATACAGGAGAATTTTTAAGATTCTTTGAACTACATGATGATGGTGATAACTTTGTTTAAAAACCCTATGATAATAAACATCAGGAAAGGAATAAAAGGATAGTATTTGTATTTACCAGAGTTGTTTCCTAAAGGCATAATGGGGGAGAACTAGTACAGAGTCCAAGTTTAATAGGGATTACCTGTGATTGATGAAGACTTTCAGGTCCTCCCCTTTGTATATAGTACTATCTCAGTTGCATTAAGCCTGAGAATGTTGTAGTATTCCTAGAATAGATTTATGATTACTAAAAAATATTTTGGCCTAAGTCCCTTCATATTGCTTAACTCAAGAGTCCTTGACCAATTTTTTCATGGACTCCTTTGACAGTCTGGTGAAACCTAATACTACTACTGTTTGAAGGAAATTCGTGTAGAGGTTAGTAAAAATAAAAATGTATTTTATTCATATCAAGCTCAAATAACCATTGTAAATCTAACCATTGACCCATTTTGGATTTGCGTACTTCAGGTTAAAAACCCTCTGACCTAGATTGTGACATGCAGTTGGGTAGACAGGGAGTTTATCCATCAGTTTAACTTTCTGGCACAAATAATATAAATAGATAATGAATTGAGTCTTAAATTAAATAGGAGGCTGAAAAGTAAAAATTACAGTTATTCCTTCCATATTGTGGAAGGAGTTAGGTATGTAGTGCCCCTGCAATCTAGAAAATCCACATATAATTTTTTAGCCCTTCCTTCATAGCAGAGAAGAAATCTGAATTTTTTTTTCTTTCATGGGGTAATTATGCATCCCTTAGAAAATTTATGTTGATCAAATTATACAATACTACACATATATTTTATGCTTTCTTAATGTCTAAATTTCTTCTGTGTTGCATACAGTCTATAGCTTCTGCAAAACTCCCCCAAATTTCCACTTAAGTTTCTTTTACAGACTCATTATATATTGAAACTGCAATGGGGAAATTACAAAACTCCTTTTAATGACCCCAAGGTTCTCCCAAAAATAAAAGCCCATATTTTATGATACTATTATTCTGTTGGTGTTATCTGAGAAGATGAAAGTTAGTGTCATATAGAGGGCAGTGTGGAAAGAGGAATGGAGGGTATAAGCAGACTGCTACATATAACTAATAAGGAACCTTGAAAAACAGTAGTAAATAATGCCACCAGGAAAAAAAAACAAAAAACAAAACATTGTTGAAAAACAAGATGAACCAGTCACATGAGTGTGAGAGATAAAGAGAGAACAAATATCTCCTTGCAATTTCTGAAGCAAGTGAAGAAAATTTAAAGGATGTTAGGTAAACTTGCTAAGGCAAACAAGTGGAGGATATGAACAGGAATTATATAGCATGAGCAGGCATGAATCAGCTGTGATATGTTATTTTGGCAGGATTATATAAATTGCTAAGGTAACAATTGAAGTTGAACATTGAGATTTTAAAGCACACACAGTATGTGTGTAGGGAATGATTGGAATTTAGGGTACAGTTCATAGAAAAAAAAATTAGGGATATAGATTCATCAAAAAACAGGCCATACCAGAATGACTTCATAATCTTTTTAGACAGTGTTACTAAGGTTACCAGGTAGAACAAGGGAAAGTCATAGATATAATTACCTGGATTTCAACAATGCTTTCATTTGGTGAAGTGCTTTTCAGTATCTTCAGGGAGAAGACAGATATAGGCTATATGTGATAAATAGATGCAAAACAGGTTGAATTACAAGATCCAAAGTATAAAAAACTTGTTAGGATATAACTTCTTTAAGAAGAAAGAATTATTTTATTCTTTGTATTTGTATTCCCAGAGGTTAGCATAATAGGACCTAGTAGGTGTTTAATAAATGCCTATTGACCAGTTGATCAATGAATGAATAGTATCCTCCTGGATGGTGTGCTGTAATGGAACATTTAACAATTTGTTATTGGTTCTGTAACTTTTGCTGCTTTTAGAAGATGAAAGGGAGAATAGTTGCTTGAGTTGTGGTAGAATTCTACTTATTTTAACTGAAGGGCTTACTAATTTTTTTCTGGTATACCACAACTTGCTAATATGATTTGGCCTCTAGGAGATGATATGAAAGTGAATATGGCAGGCATGCTGTAACTTTTTAGAGTAGGTAGAGATTTTAATGTTGGGAATAAGAAGCAAGTGTCTGTGTAGTTTGGCAAGTAGATGGAAGACGTAGCAAAAAAAAACAACCCCAAATCCAAATCCAAATTAAGTAGATCAGATGTCATTTTATTGATCTCAATGAGGGTTTGTCCTTTTGCTTAGCTTTTGTAAGAAAAGAAAAGCAAGTTAAAATGTATGATGTGTTATTGCCAAGAATTCTGCTTCAGTGAATTAAAATACAAGTCAGAACAATTATAAAAAAGAAAAAAATTACATGAATTCTTTTCTTTAGTTCCCAAGTCTAGTTGTACATCTGCTTTGCTACTGTATTATCAATATCTCCCTTGAGAAATGATTCTTTTTCAATAATTATTCCCAGAGGTTAGCATAGTAGGACAGCCTTTGCTATAAAAGAAGGACAGTAGTCAAGCTTTTTTAAACTAGAGACCATCATCAGGAATTTTGTTTCATTCTATAAATAGCTTAGCATATATGTATATATGTATATATATACATACATTAATAATATGTATATATGTAATGTTAATGCATATGCATATACACACATATGCACACATACTACTTTTTTTTTTAACTTGGCTGGTAATGTGAATTGCTCTCTAAAAATAAAGAATTGTCAATGATTTCCATTTTACTGCTGTCATTTTTTTCCTAGCCAGTGACAATAATTGACTTTACTTCCAGGTTCAAAAAATTTGATGATAAATACCTGAGGAAGCTTCTAATTAGGGAAAATCAACCCAAGTCAAGCATTGTTTCATTGTATAAGAAGCTGGAAATAAAGCATGCTATAGAGATGGCAGAGACTGGGATGATGAGCACAGTGCCATCTATTGCTTCATTAAAGTAAGTATAATTTGGGAGAAAAATTTATCAATACTGGATGTGTGTTTTTGCAATAATCTTTAAAGCCCAGGAAGCATAAGTAACCTCAAGGAAAGCTGATCTTGAAAAACATGGCAATGAGAACTTATCACAGGGTGAGTTCCTGAGAGATTTTCTGGTTTAACTATTAATGTACTTACTGATTTTTAGAGGTCAATTTGAGGTGGGAGATGGACAGTCTAATAATGCTCATTTGTCCATTAGAGTATTTGCTTTTAGAAATTCACTGCTTGAACGTAAATTAAAATATATTCACTCTTTGTAATTGAATATTTTGAAACTATATTATATTTGCCAGTATAAACTTGCACATAATTATGTAGCTGTAGTACCAAAGATTATGGAAGTAGGGGACCTCATTATTTTCTGGGGTCATACTTTGTTATCTCACCTTAAGGCCAATAAAAAGAATTCTAAATAAATAGGCTGCTGAATTAATCAATTGACTACAAGAACTTGTCCTTTGTGTATGATTCATTTGAATGAAGAAATTAGATTTTTTCATCCTTAAAAAAAAGTACACTTGAAATAAATTACCTAGATAGATAGATAAGTAAAAACAGGTACCTACATATTTTACATAAAAAATTAGGAGCAATTTGGTGACCATAAAATTGTGAGTTTTGTGTTCCAGTATGGTGTTGTGGATAGAAAACAAGTCTGATGTCTCTCCTTTTATACACACTAATTCTGTGTCGCCAGGCAAGTCATTTAATCTTGTAGTATTCTTGGCAATCTAAGACTATAAATTGTAAAGAAGGTGCAAACCTGCATTGTTAAAGTTAATCTGAAGTTCTCCACTGCCCCCCCCCCCAAATCTGTTCCAATCCCTATTCCTTTCTATTTCTAGAGCATACTGCTGCCTACAACTATTTGGTGGCAGATAGACATAATTTATAACATTTATAAAATCTAGAATTGATAGGAGTCTCAGAGGACATCCAGCTCAATCACTTTATCATAAAGATGGAGAAACCTTAAATGGCTTTCCCAAGATCACACAGATAATAAGTATGAGAGACAAGATTTGAACAAAAGTCTTATGACTTAAAAAAGATAACTAAGTGAGTGAGGGGAAACCTGGCCTGGAGTCTGGAAGATTTCTTTATCTGTAAAATGAGTTGGAAAAGGAAATGACAAACCACTCCAGTATCTTTGCTAAGAAAATCATACAAGGGGCCACAAAGAGTCAGACACCACTGAAAAATTACTAAGTACTACTACCAACAACTTCTCACTCAACAACCACTATGAACTACACTACCTCCAGTTATAGTTCTTGTATAACAAGTTGAGTTGATCCATTCCTTCAGTTTTTTATACTTTGGGGAACCTATTATTTTAAGAAGCAGCAGCTAGATCTATGCTGACTCAAGTGTCAAGTAGAAAGGAGCTATGTTAATATAATTAAAATTCAAGGTCAGCATGTAAGTCCTGAGGTTCCTTCTCATCCCATACTATCTTCTAAACTATCAAGCCAATTTCCCCCATGTTACTGCCCTTTTCCACATTGAACCCCAATCTTCTATTATTTGGCTCACTTGCCTTAAAACCTACTTTAATCATAATTTGCTTGTATAAAATGTTAGTAAAAAAAGATTTTGAATTATTCTGGGATTCCACATTCTTCCAGGAGTATCCATGAATATAAGTTCTAAAATATGGTGTCTGGAAAGATAAAAATAAAAGGGCAATTAATAATCAGATATATTGATCAAAAGCTTTTATCAGTTTATATTTGAACTTACAGTATATTAAATTTGAATTTATAGTATATTAAAGTTTACAAGTAGATTGTGCAGTCTTTATTATCCCCATTTTATTTATAGGACAAATAAAGTTTTAATTTGAAAAATTGACCAGAATTTTTAGCTAATAAATTCAGGAACTGGAATTTGTACCCATGTATGTATTCTTACTCTAAGCAATATTAGAACACAGTGACATTGACTTTCTGACACTAGCCATTTTCTCCTTTGGTATTTTCTTTTTCTGCTGGATACCACACATTCCTAGTTCTCTTTTAACAAATCACCATTGGTCCATTGGGTAATACACTTGATGTACAGATTATTTTGAAAGTCAGTTCCTCTTACTTACAACTGCTGGTATGCTACAACTACTTAAAAGTTTTTTGTTTTTTTTTAATTCTGGATTTTCAAATGGTCGCTTTCTTCAAAGTACCATAATAATTTATAATGGGAAGTAATATTGGAACTTTCTGCAATGATTATAGCTCTTATTTCTCTACTTGCTTTTTCTCCTCTCTTCCTTCCCTTCCCCTTTCCTTCTTTCCTTCCCTTCCATTGTCCTCTCCTCCCCTTCATCTTCCTTTCCTCCCTTCCTCTGTACTTCATCCTCTTCTCTTACTCCTTTTCCTCTAATTCCCTCCCTCTCCTTCCTTCCCATCTCACTCCATGGCTTTACTTCTAAATAATTGTCTCTCAAATTTATCTATCAATAGCTTTAATCTTTCCTGTAAAGTCTTCCTTGTTGGATTTCTTGCATTCTTGTTTTCCTTAACTCTCATATATCACTTTTACATATGACTCTCATAGTCACTAAGGTCTTTCCTTTTTATCTTTGGTGGTCTCTTTGTTCCTCTCTACTGCCATTGTTACCCATATGGTTCTCATTACCATAGAGTTGACACTAATATCCTCCTCCCTGGCCTTCTTCACTGTTTCTCTTCTTCAATACATCCTTCACATCACTGCCAGATTTATGTTCCTTTTGTATAGATTTGATGATGTCATTACTCTGCTATAAAACTGTTTCCTTTTTTAAAGTGGAAAACATTCAAATTCATTACAGATATCCAAGGCCCTTTACAATTTGACAGTACTCTACATTTATTCCCTTCCCTTCTGTTCCCTTTTCTTTTCCTTTTTTTCTATTAGACAAAGAGTGAAACACTTATAATTTCTCTGTTTATCTCCTCAGATTATTAGATTTATATAGTTTGGATTTACCTATAGATTCCTATGTCAATTTTTAAAAAACGTCTCTGGCTTTTGCAAATATTTAAAAAGGGAAAATATAGAAGAAAGTCAGTTGTCAGACTAAATTACTTTTACTTTTATTATCGTATTTTGAAAATATTTGTATTTTTGTGACAAACACTTTTCTTTATTTCATTCCATTTTGTAGTCACTTTTTCTTCCACCATTTTACTGGTTTATTATGATTGCTTTCCAAAGTATTTCTTTTTCATTCTCTTGTTTCAAGACCTCAACTTTCTGAGACTTGCATCCTTCTTCAGCAACTTCTAGTGTGATCTGAGTTTCTTCCAAGGAAAGATCTTCCTTCATATGAGGGAGAGGAGAACTCTGGTACTGCTTCTCTTTGTCCAGAAGTACATTTGTCTGTGGCTTTCACTTGGATATCAGAAAGCAAAAAGCTGAATATGTTCTCTTTAACCAGTTGAGATGATAGGGGAAAACTTATTTACACTGAACAATACTCTGTGGCACTTTGTGTTTTTGAGTTCATGTTATATTATTCATTTCCACTTATTTTATACTTCAACTAATTTGAATCCCCATTTGTCCCTTAAACATACTTGTATAGGTCTTCTCACTGCCATACCTTTTCTCAACCTATGCCAATTTTCCTTAATCCTTTTCCACCTGGCCTGTTGAATTCCTATGAATATTCTAAAGCCCAATTTAAATATCAATATAAAGTCTTCTTTAGTCAATCATGTGACCTCTTTGGTACTCAGTTTTCCAGTGTATAAAATAAGAATCTTGCATTACATGATCTTTATGTCCCCTTCCAGAGCTATAATTAAAACAAACTTAAAAAGAGATAATATGTCAGAATAGGAAGAACATTTGACCAGAAGGCCTTGTATTGGGTCCTCACTCTGATATTTTACTTTCTTTATGATCTTGTATAAGTCATATAACTTCTCTGTACCTCAATTTCCTTATCTGTAAAATAAGGATAATAATATAGCACACTCATTATAGAACTGTTTTGATGTAGATACATTATAAAACTTGAATTCTTATAACAAATTCATTATCATTATTATCTACTCATTAATGATTTTTCTTATGCCTCACATAAGCTTTATTTTTTCCTCAATTATGTACTTTGTGTTTATTATTTTATGTTATATTATTTGCACATTCACTAGATTGTAAGATCTATAAAGCTTTGTATCTCATCATATACCAAGCACAGCTTGGCACACACATAAGATGCTTAATAAATGTTTGCTGAATTAAAAAAAAACAAACAAAAAAAATCCTTTTTGAGATATATTGCATAAACATTGAACAACTCTTACTCTTAAACTTTCCTTGTTCTGAGCCATGCAAACCACTTATTACCCTTTTATTACATCAGTATTACCCTAAATATGTTAAAATATAATCGGAAATATTTTGGATTGGAAGAGAACCAAGTCTTGCTTTTCTTATAGAGTAGTCATTTCTAAATCCGACCCATCCTATTCAGTTTTGTTTTGAGTTGAGGCCCTTTTCCAGGAAGCCATCGCTTTGGACCTTGTCTTCAAATTTTATAGATATAATTCATTTGGTTAGAGAAAAACTATAGGGTTTTTTACAGTATCTAGTTCAGTTTCTTCATTTTATCAGTGATGAAACTAAGGTAAAGTAATGAGCAAGGTAAAGTAATTTGTCCAAATTCACATAGTAAATAAGGAGCAAGAAGGAATTTAAGTCTTCTGACTCCAAATATAGTGCTCTTTCTAAACCCCTATGCCATTTTTGAATTTTTAATTAAGTAGTTTTTGAAGTACTTAATATATTCAAAAGATTGTTTTCTTTGCAGATCATTATAACCTTGAAGACAAGAATCTATCATTCCAATATTTATCAGATGTTTAAAATGTTTTTTTCCAAACCTTTACAGTGATTACCGTGAGGAAAAAATAAGAAAACTGACCCCTGGTGAAATGGATGAGATACGACAAATATTGTCAAGGAATCTCTATCAAATACGACAACGTGTAAGAATTTTAATATATTTACCAATATATCTCACATTTTTCAATGAAAGATAAAACCTGTAGTTGGGTTCTAACTGGACAACCTGCCATCACCTCAAATACACATCATATCTTTGTGCTCAGTTCATCAGTATTCCACTCAGCCAGGTTTTCCCTGGAACTTCCTTTTTTTCTGCCATTGGTATCATGATTTTCTTATGTCTCCAGTCTTAAAACTTTGAAGTCATACTTTACTTTTTTTCCTGTATGTCTTTTATTTCTTCAAACTTCCATCAGTTGTCCCTTCAAAATAGCTCCCATCTCCAACTCTTCTCTTAATACTCCATTGCCGTGTCCTAGTTTTACTTTCAGCATCATATTTTGAAAATATTTGTATTTTTGTGACAAACACTTTTCTTTATTTCATTCCATTTTGTAGGTCAATTTTTCTATTATGCTTTAAGCATAATAGCCTCCTATCAATCTTTCCATTTATCAGGATCACTTCTTAATCATAATCCCTTGAGAAAGTAATTCAGCCACTCTAAACCTTAATGTCCTCCTCTGTAAAATGAGTTTAATTATACTTGTAAAACCTACCATCATAGGATTTTTGTGAAGATTGATACATGTGCATGTATATGTGTATGTAAATGTATACATATATATAAATACACATGTATATATGTATATGTCACATTTTAAACCCTAAAATTAGTTAACAAACATGTATTAAATATTAAAAGTTATTAAATTAAACTAAATTTATTAAATGCCATGATAAAGGGGATGGCAAATGTATCTTTTCTTTTTAAAGACCACTGAACCTGTGTTCTGTGTCCTGGCAACTTCAAATAACATGATTCAACTCCTAAAAAACTCTGTGTTTTTGTGTAACATAGTGTTATATAATCATAGTATAATATATGAGTGGACTCATGGTTATTTTCCCCATCCTTTTCTACAAAATTACTTTAGGCAAGACAAAGCATAACCGTGACTTACCTTTACATTATACTAGACAGTAGGGATACAAATACAGTTGATTTGTTCTGATGCATAGAACCTTAAAGAATGATATAAATATCAGCTATACTTATTATTTTTGCCATTTTTACTTTTATTATTATCATTAATAATAAGAATGTCAGGCAAATATTTCTGAAATCGTACTACTTCATGGCATCCTGATGTTAAAAATCTACAGTGATTGTCTATGTGACAATTCCTCTGCCTAGGTTTTTAGAGCCCCCTATAATCTTTTCCTACATTATCAATGAATTCTATTTAATTCAAGAAACATTTATTTATTTACTAATTCTTACAATGTGAAAAATATTATGCTAGGCATTAGGGATACAAGAATAAAAAAATGGCACTGTCTTTGACTTAAAAGAGCTTATAAAGTAGAAGGAAAAAAAATACATACATAGAAAATCAATCAATTAATCAATAAACATTTATCAAGTATTTACTATGTGCCAGACACTATGCCAGACAAAAGAGCAAGAGGCAGTTTCTACTTAATAAATGCAGAAGAGTAGAATGGTGCAAGCCCATCACACTTTTAATATCTATTTTTGCTTTGAGGCATCCTCTCATTCTTTCTCATTATATAGTACAAAGAATTGGAGTTAGAGAACCTGAAGTCAAATCTTGGCTCTTCAATTTATTACCTGTGTGAATTAAGGCAAGTCAGTTAGATTAGCTTCTACTGAACTCAGTTTACTCAACTGGAAAATAAGTGACTAGATGGACTCAAAGATCCCTTCCAACTTTAAATCAATGATCCCATTAGATCCTTTACATCTGAAAAATGAAAAAAAAATAATTATAGGAAACTCCTATCTTTGTATATTTCTGAAAGATTTTGATTATGGGCATTATACCTATGTTGAAAAATTTTAAAAGCCTCATTTTAAGACCCTTTTGATATGACAAGGATTTCTTCTATAGAAATCTACAGTAGGCCTTGAAATAGCTAAATAGGGAATTTAATCAAAAGACGATGGCACCCTCCTGTGGCTAAAATGGTGCAGATTTTACTGTTTATCATTTTATTCAAAAATGCATTTAACTTTCTGGGAATAAAAAAATACATATTTTTTTCACTGTAAATAACACTTTGTAATATATTTTCCATTGTTTCTTGAGTAGAACTTGTTAACCTAAGATGTGCAGACTAGTATTTACTTAACCAATTTCTCTTTTCCTTTGCAAAAGTAATTGATTTATGAAAAAGACCAACTTATAAAAATTATATACATGCATATTTTAAAAGTATTCTTTGTTTCATTGAGACGTCAAATACCAATTAACTTTAAAAATCAAGAATATATGTGTTATAATTTTAACTTTTCTCAGATCTCATCAGTCAATATTTTTGTTAAAGATTCACTGTTTGTTTCCCTTTCAGACACTGTCTTATAACAGACACAACTTGACGACAGATACAAGTGAAAGGCAAGCCAAAGAAATTCTGATCAGACGTCGGCATAGCTTGAGAGAAAGCATAAGAAAAGACAACAGCTTGAACTGGGATAGAAGGGTAATGACTTGTATCTTTTGAGCTAATCCTGAAATTACCTGAGATCAGAACTTCAAAGAAAGTTTAGCTGGCAATGACTGATGAATAAATTCCCATTTTATATTATCAACTTTGCTAATTTGAACACAAAAAAAGACTTGGGTGACTTTCACCTTTAGTTTTTCAATGTATTTTTTCATTACAAAAAAAAAAAAAGCCTTGTAAAAATTAAGAGAATTATTTGCTATTTATAATATCCTTTATGAAGCTAGACAGTAGTAGAGTGATTGTAAACATAATCTTTTTTTTTCTAATAAAGAAAATTTCTTTCACAAATTGACTGATATTAAATTGCTCACTTTTTTTAGGAAGCAGTGAAAGGAAGGAGAAAATTTGGAACTCAAAAAAATTTTTAAATGAACGCCAAAATTTGTCTTTACATGTAATTGGAAAAATTAAAATGTTTTTAAAATTAAACAGAATGTAATAAATATATGTAAATAGGAACCAGTAAAATAAATATAATTAAATATTAAAATTAAATAATTAACATAAATAATTAATTAAATACAATAATTATTAAATAAATGGATACTAACCAGGAATAAAAATTAAAATAAAGAAAAATTGTAGCTATATTAATTTTGGATACATATAAGGAATTCTTTTGTTAAAAACATAGTCCAATTAATCTAGCCAAAATAAGTACATACTAGAATTCTAGAACAACTACTACTAAATTTTAAAAAGAAAGTAATGGTTCTGGTATTTGCACTAAGAATTATTTTGCTATAGTAATGCTCTGGTTGTAGGTAATTGTCTAAGAATTTTAAGTTACAGAATAGTTACTGGCTAGTATTAGTAAAGGGAATTATCCTTTTATAAAACTAAAGCATATTTTTTTTAAACTTTCCTTCCAGTTGTATACATGTTCTTTTGTTTAACATTTGTTTTTAAATTTTGAGTTCCAATTTCTCTTCCTCTCTTTCACCCCCTCATCACTCACTGAAAAGACAAGCAATTCAATATCTATTTACATCTTATATACATTCTTAAAAAACCAAAACTACAAAGTTGCTTTTCTTTAAGAAAATACAGAGCATTCATTATTTGTACAAACATACATACAGATACACACATGGATAGACTCACAATTGTTTTTTGATTGTTTCATAATTTCACAACTGTATTTATCCTTATTCTGTTTTGGTCAAATATTTCAAATTGCAACTGTAATTCTTGGAATATCAAAGAAATGTGATTTTAGATTTTAGAAATAAAAAATTTGAATTTTGAACACTGATTCAACTTTTATAGTAGAATTGTAAATTCTTAATCTCTGAAAAATGCAATTACATACAAAATAAGTTTTTATTTTTTTTTTAAATATATCTATACAGGCATCTACTTCAACATCCCGATATTTGTCACTACCTAAGAACACCAAACTTCCAGAGATATTAAAAAGGAGACATAATATATCTAAAGCAGGTAATGAATACGTACAGAAATTAATTCAGTTACTATTGCCATTCAGAAAAAAAGCAGTGGAATTGCCATTTTTCATAATGTTCACAGGAAAAAGGAACTCTTGAATTGAAAAGCTCATCAATGGCCATTTAAATTTACCCCAGACCTGGAAATAAAACAAAAAAGGTCTCTCCTTTTTTTCCTTTGAGAATTACATTTTTACCTGATAAAGAAACTCAAAATATATGCAAGTATATATAAATTCATGGGTCAGAAAGACCTCATACCTAGGGCAAATAAAAAGGTGTCATTACATAACATCTTCCAATTCCTTGTCTTTAAAATTTGCCTCTAAAAAAAAAAATTTGCCTCTATATTTGGAATGCTTCCATTCTCTACATGTCTTCAAGGCTTGAAGTTCTACAAACAGATAACTAGTTATACAAACTTTGAAAGCTTCCTAACAGAGGAGACCTCACTACCTTTAAAATGCATTGTTTTCTACTTTTATTTAGCTCTAATTGTTAGAAAATTGTTTTACATTTACATTAAGCCTAAATTGGTCCACTTATTTGTGCATAAATCAAATATTTCATAAATTCACAATCATTGTAATTTATTAATAATATGATTAACTCAATACAGTCTACAAATAATTGAGTTAACCTCCACAAAGATCCCATTAATAAGATAGTGGAAAACACTATAATCTTTTAGTTAATGAAAAGATAAAAATGTGGAAAATTTGCAAAAGTGTAAATATTTATCACCTTAACAGTTATCCTAAAAAACCAATATGGTTTTAAGGAAGTCAACAATTTATCTTACAATTTGGTACGTCTGTTCAATCTGAAGCAATAGGTTTCACTTATCTTATAGACTGGTGATAGTCTTAGCGGATGCAACTCTCCCAAAAACATCCCTTCTCACTCTCCAAGTGGGACAGGAGAAATAATCCACTTCTTTCATTTATCTGAAGACAGGAAAGACTAAGAGAGATGATCACTGAAAGAAATCTAGATTACAGGAATCAGGAAAATAACAATAGTTAGCATTTATATAGCACTTTGAGATTATGCATATATTGTCTCATTTAATCCTTATAACAATCCTGTGAGATATGTGATATCTCTATTTTAAAGATGCCTTCCCTTCTGCTGATCATCTCCAATTTGTCTTGTATAAATATTATTGTATACAGTTGTATGTTTTCTCCCTCATTATACTTGGAACTCCTTGAGAGAAAGGAATTTTTTGGCCTTTTTTTGAGGAGGGAGCAGTATTTGCAGCCTTTAATACCATGCCTGATACATAATGGCATATTTTGATTGATGAGGAAATTACCTGTTCACATAGCTAATAAGTAAGCACAGCTAGAATGGAGAACTCAGTTCTTCCTGAATCCAAAATAGTGAATTATCCTCTATGCCAGAAAAATGGACAAATCAGCGCTATGAAAGTGTGACCAGACCCTGAGATACAGAGGCCATTATCTAGTAGTTGTTTGAAGCATCACAGTCTGTCTTGGCATATCACATAGAATTCTCCACATTC
Organism: Sminthopsis crassicaudata; assembly: GCF_048593235.1. Taxonomy (NCBI): domain Eukaryota; kingdom Metazoa; phylum Chordata; class Mammalia; order Dasyuromorphia; family Dasyuridae; genus Sminthopsis; species Sminthopsis crassicaudata. Next base: position 185,372,168 of record NC_133619.1, on the reverse strand, counting down.
CTTAAGTTTAAGAAAAAAATTGGTTGCATCATGTAATTAAATTTGCAAATGAAAAATATTATGATGTTATTCCCTTGTATATTTATATTCCCATATATATTTCTGTACATACTTGTATATATATATGTATATGCATGTATCCTTTTTTTTTGTATACACAATTACTAGTAATAAAACTGATCTTGGAATTTTGTGTTTGGGGTTTCTTGGTAGATATAACACACACACATTACATATATATGCATGTATACACATATGCACAATACACATACATGCACATGTATATGCACACATACATATATCTATATATGTGCCCGTATATATGCATTGCTTAAATATATGTATACATATATACAAATATACTTGCATGCCTGCATGTGTACTTATATATGGGTTTATATTCATTAATGCACATATTGTACATATACATTTATATGAACTTAAGAACATTGAATAAACTAGGTAGTGCAGCACACTAAACTGAGAATAAAAAAAAAAAAAAAACTGAATTCAAATCTTGCTCCTAACTTAGACTAGCTGTGTGATCCTGAACAAGTTATAAAAACTCTCTTAGCGCCAGTATCTTTCTATACAAAATAGGGATTATAATGGCATCTGCCTCATAGATTTCTTATGAGGATCAAATAAGATCATATCTATGAAGTACTTTGCAAACTTTAAAATGCTATATAAGTGCTAGCTATTGTGAAGGTCCAGGTATCAGTGAGTCTTATCCTGTGGTAAAAATAATAAAGTCCTGTATGTGTCTTCTATCCAAGTCTGACTTTCCTTCCTTTGCTTTTGTATATAGATGGCAATAGTAGTGACTCTGATCCAGACACTGGGACCACAGTGCTCAATTTGCAACCAAGGGCAAGACGTTTTTTGATGGACCAGCATCAGAAGGCCCAACAGCAATACTGCATGGAATGGAGAAATGAAGTGCATGGAGATGCCAGCAGAGTGCAGCCCTCCATCACCATAGTTCCCTCTGGCTCAGCAGCCCAAGCACAAACACCAGGTGTGCTCCGGCAGCCTTTGCTCTCTAAAGCCAAATTTGGCACTGTGAGAGAAGGTTTGACTGAAGGAAAAAGACCAGTGCCTCCCCCCAGGCTAGTCAGGCGGGCCTCAGAGCCTGGAAACCAGAAAAACAGATATGGAAATGATAACCCTTAGTGGAAACAGCCAAAACAGAACTGTGGTAACTTGCCTAACACATCTGCAGCTTATTATCCTGAAATCTGACAGAACAATTGAATCCATATTAAACTCACTACAGATCTAAATATTTTCTGTGGGAGGCAGGGCCAACCCATCGATTTACCGGGATGAAGTGAAAAGCCCAGAAGGAGGAAAGCAAACAAAACAAAGAAAAAAACATAAAGCATTTTTTATGATTAGCTTCTAGAAATTGCATTCTTTCTAGGCTTGAAAAAATAAAAGTGTGCCTTTAATGGTTCTGGAATTGAATAACAGAGCTGAAGTATTTTTAGCAAACACCATTGATGGTGAAAACATATCTATGCCTCATTTGAGCTTTTATTTATTAAACTTTCTTTTCATCTATAACCAATGTCTAAATCTATAACACCCTCAATTTTTAAAAATGCATAGAACATTTTTCTTGAAAAAGAAGGCAGAACAATATGGACCTGTTTTTGAAGAATGTCTATCATCAGAGGTTGGTGGAGTTGCCCCTGCTGCAGTGGGGCCAACGGAGTATTTTTTTTTTCTTTTCTTTTCTTTTTTTTTTTTTTGCTAAGGCACTTGGGGTTAAGTGACTTGCATAGGGTCACACAGCTAGGAAGTGTTAAGTGTCCGAGGCCACATTTGAACTCAGGTCCTCCTGACTTCAAGGCAGGTACTCTGTCCACTGTGCCACCTAGCTGTCCTCACAAAGAGTATTTTTCATAAATAGAGTGTTCAAATACAGCATTCTTATGTCTCAGTCAGGAAAATCATCAAATAAGCTATCTGGACAAAAGTGACCTGGTTGTCATCAGATGGCCTTAAGCCTGTGTGATCCCACCCCCCTATGTTAATAAGGAGCAACTATTTCTCAATTTGTTCCTCTTTATCCTGTGTTTGGCTGTGATATAAAAATTGAATCTTCACTTCATGTTTACCTGGTGCAAACTGACTTATTGGGTAATGCAGGCGAAAATTGGCACATGGTAGGTAGCAGACTTACCTGACTATGAAGTTCCATCCACACCATTTGTAAGCAGTGTGGGAGGCGACAGAGCATCTCAGAGTTCCATGTGTTTACATTGTGTTGGTTGATAAATTACACTGTGCAATATTAGGGAGGATGCAGGCAGTCCTAGATCCATGCCTACCTATTACCCCCTCTTCAGGTAGAATTTCCCTTTTGGGGACTTTAGGGCATTGAATCCAGGTCATTAGTTGAGAAGAAAGTTGAGAAGTTGAGAAGAAAGACAGGTGATATAGCATCTTCCCAAATTTTATGACAATGAAAGAGTTCTCATTGTTATTTATAGATTTGTAGAACAGAAGACATGTTCATGTGAGAATTTAAAATAACCTGCTTAACTTAACTACTTAAAAAATATTAACCTAAAGATGGTTACATATAAAGCAAATGCAATTATACTCAACTTTTTTGAAATTTAAATTGAACCCTAGGTATATGAGTAATTTAAAGTATCGCATAAAATTAAGGATCTGTGAAATTTAAGTATATTTAATTGCTATTTGATTCATTATTCCTTGTAATATGACTATGCCTTAGCCTTCCTTTTTTTTTCCCCAAATAACACCCTTTTAAAACTTTATTGGTACTAAGATTTAGACTAATTATGTCCACATATAAAATGGAAATTCTGACAGTTGCCCTACATTTCACATTGGCAAAAACTGAAAAGGCTACAAAGAACTGATTTGTATTATTGAGAAAAGATATGAAAATGGTTATGGTTAATTAATTAGAAGATTCAATCAGAGATTTTCATCTTTAATTCGTATATAGAAGCCTTCTTCATTGTTTCTCATACCCTGCACCCCAATGGTTAGGGATGAGATTGGAGGCAATATGACCAACCCAGAACAAAAATATCTGTCAGGACCACACTTTGTTTCAGAACCTCTAGAGATGTCTTGTAGATAACTCAAGTTATGTGAAGAAACACATTTTAAACCACTTTGACTTTTTTAGGTCTAGTGCCAAAATCCAAAACCAAAAAACCCTACAAAAAACCACCATGAAAAATAAATCCCACCAGAACTTTAAACATAGAATAACTATTCATAAATTTTTCTGTAAAGAGGAAAAATAGAGGTGGTTTATATTTTAATGAAGGCATAATATAATTGAGTTTAAAATATTTCTGTTAATATTTTTTTTAAAAGCCAACAGTAAGTTCTGGTTTTCAGTTTAGTATAGATGAAGTCATAATTTAAAATGTATAGAAAGTGAAGGAGAAGGGGAAAATTACCTTACCAGTTCCCCATTTTTTGACCACAATTTTCATGTAAGATTACAAGGAGGGAACAGGGAAATCTTTATAACTCATTTGTTACCAAAATTCAAGTTTCACTTAAAATATTCACATTATAAATTTGCATGTTATATTTGTAAATTTATTTTTACAAAGACAGATTAAGCCTTTTAATCTGTAATTTAGAAAAAAAAACAGTGCCTTGAACATAGTAAATTTATGTTTAGTTGAACTGAATTAATATTTATGGTTATTGTTCCGTTTTAAACAAAGCAAGTAAGAGATAGTTATCTAAGCTTGCCTCTTGTTTTATTTTATTTTTTTCTATCAGCTGTTATGATAGCAATTGTTGTATTTGGTAATCATATGAGAATTTCAATAATGTAGAAGGCAAAGAGAGGATAAGTCTTTACTACAACACCTCCCTTTAAATAATTAGCATATAACAATATCTGCATAACAAAAAGATTCTCATAGCTTAGGTAATGGATCATTTTATTTCAAGCACTATTTGACAACAAATTTTTAGTACAAGAACAATAGTAACAAAATTTGACTTGTTATTTGGAGATTATTGTAACAAGTTAACTTGTATTATAGACAGGACTTCTCATATGCTGAGGACTCATTTTAAGGCAATTGAAAACAGGTATAAGTTAGGTTTTTATTTTTTTGGAATGATTCATTCAAAGATGCCACATTGAGATGGCTTTCTTTAGGTCTTTAGAGCTTGCAGATTTATATATTTTGTATTAGGCCTTTGATAACTTCAGGATTCTACCCAGATATCTGGGATGACTTTTATTTTTAGTTTAGATTATATTTTGTAGTGAAATTGGACAATAACATCTGAGTGAGGGAGGATGATTGTTAATTTATATTTTAAGAACCTTGAATTAAAATGTATAAAATCATATTAATTTATTAAATACTTAAGCATATTTTGCATTTGTTGCACTACCCAAGTTATATTTATATTGAAATTGGTATTTCAATATCAGATGTAATGATAAGAATGTAAAAATTTGTATTGATTGGAAAATGAAGTTGTCTATATTCTGTAAGAATGATTAAAGATTTTGCTTTATTTGATTAAGTGGAAGTACAAACTGACATTGTCAGCCAAATTTTGGATGAAACTAGGTATGGCCTCCTCTTCTCACTGTAGGCAAGATTATACCAGATTTCCTCTCCTGTTGAATATTTTTTTTTTGTTTTATTCCTATAAGATATTTTTATTCTCTCCTTACTCAATTTCTAACCTCTTATAATTTTTTATCTCATTACCAAGGAAAGCTGAATATTCACTATAAATTGTACCTTAGTTTGCAAATTATTTGACATTATAGAACTAAACATCTATAAGGTTTATTGAATTTGTTAATTAGTTGTTGGATATCATTCATTTTTTTCTTCTTTCATTCTTTAGAATTTTATTTTTGTTTCTTTAATCAAAAGTTCTATTTTATAGAACTATGTGCATATACAACAAATTATAAGTCAACATGTTTATTTTAATGGTGAGAGAATTGGGTGTTCAGGTTACCAGATTGTTAGCATACCTATCTGAAAGGAAGCGTAAGATGGTGGATAGAGAGTTGAACTCAATCTTAGGTGAGGTTCAAGTCCTTGCTTCTGATACATCCTAGTGATGTGACCACTTAATCCCTCCTTGATAAGAGGAAACTCTCTTTCGACTGTAAACTGCAATTGCTAATGTGCATTTGGGGGCACCTAGTGATTCAGTGGATAGAGTGCTGGGGATGAAGTCAAGAATAGTCACCTTTGTGAACTCAGATCTGGCCTCAGACACTTACTACTTATATGACGCTGGGCAAGACAATTAACCCTGTTTGCCTTGGTTCCTCATCTGTAAAATGAGCTGGAGAAGGGAAAGGCAAACCATTTAATGCCAATAACCCTCAGTGGGTTCAGGAAGAGTTGGATTCAACTGAATAACCACAAAAAATATGCACTATATATAGGAAGTTTCCATACCTGGAATTCCTTGCACTAATGAAATCACAGGTCTTGGCCAAAATAACAAACAAAAAAATTATATCCACCACACAGACATGCTTAATTTTTAAATAAGTAGATCACAATAAAATATATTTTGCATAAAAACTATATAAATTGTAATTTCATCTTTTCTTAATTATTCAGAAGATATTTCAGGATCTTATCTGGCTTGTATTCCTTGTTGTGAATATAAGTTATCTTCTGTAGATATATACATAAAATAGATTTTTGTAATTAATAGAAACTTAAATAGAATAACTGTTATTTCATTGTTTTTTTTCCTCGAAGATTTTTCATTTCTACGAGCAAAATATTTTAAATGTTAAATTTAATTGTACCAAATTCTAGGCACAATGAAATGATTACTGCTAACGTTACTGATTCTCATTTTGATAAGACATTTTACATATCATAAACCACCCTATAAGATCAAGCAGTCTGAGTGCATGATAGAGCTTTATTACTTTAAATTATATGAAATAATTCAAACTAAGGCAATAAGAAATGTCAGAATAGAGCATTAAGGGGTCTATTTTAATGAATAAAATGTTTCTAATTAATATACTGATTGTTTATATCTAAATGAATACTTACCATATACTTGAGATAGTTTGTATTATAAAGTAGTTTAAATATTCCCCCCTAAAATTGTATTTAAAGTATCAGTTTACTTTAAAAAATGTTTTTTCCCCTCGCCAAAGGTCTATTTAGTCCAAATCTTATTTAAAAAAAATTAATTGTATTTCTAAAATTGTAAATAGCAGGTTTCAAGTTATATGAGATTGTTATATACACTATAGTCCTAAATGAGGTGAATGGGGTTTTGCTCAAGTTGCCAAATTTAGGACATTTATTAATTACACACCTTCAACTAAGGCAAAAACAACTAAGCCTTGCAAGATTATTTAAAGAAAGAATAATAGAATAATAAGTTGAAATATGAAGATAAAAAATAATCTTGTTCCATCTAGCAACTTGCTGTTTTCTGGATAAGCTCTACATTACTCTTATGTGCTAGTGATCTCCCAAGCTATGGCCTCAGTGTCTTGAGGTCTTTTTGTCTCTTTTCTCTCTCTCTCTCTCTCTCTGTCTCTCTCTCTCTCTCTTTCTCTTTCTCTCTTTTTCTCTTTCTCTCTCTCTGTCTGTCTCTGTCTCTGTCTGTCTGTCTCTCTCTCTCTCTCTCTGTCTCTCTCTCTCTTTCTCTCTCTCTCTCTCTGTCTCTCTCTTTCTCTCTTTTTCTCTTTCTCTCTCTCTGTTTGTCTCTCTCTGTCTATCTCTGTCTCTGTCTCTCTCTCTTTCTCTCTCTCTGTCTCTGTCTCTCTCTGTCTGTCTCTCTCTCTACTCCTATCTTTCTCTCTTTCTGCCTGTCTCCCTTTCTTCTCTCTTCTCCCTTTCCTGCCACCAATAGGTATTTACAGCATATTGTCCAAGGTCTTTCTTCTAGATCCCAACTTCAACTAGTTGATGACTTACATGGGGTCTTGTAACTGAATGTTAATGGTTATGAAATTATGATTTATTATATTTTATATGTGCTATAATTTATCTGATTCGTTTGTGTAGCCACAGACTCCTTAAGCACTTTAAAACCTAAGTGAAATTTTTCTAGAGAATCGGGATGTGGGGAAGAAAGAAGCTTTGAAAACCCTTTAATAGTCATTTTCCATTGTTATTAACAATGAACACTTTCAGCATAATTCCAGAATCTTGTTGTGCATGTTACCAGGATGGAGAGTAGTAAAGAAACTGAGAGTATCTCTTCCAAAGAAGTACAAGGAGAGCAAAACACTGGTCAAAGCAATAGGTAGCTGGAATTGAAAGGTAAGTAAAAAGTCTAGTCCTTTAGTACCAGGAGAGGAAAAAAACCAATATAGATCTAAGACATCCAGCATGGGAAGGAAAAAGTGTTTCTCAAGTTAACACCTACACAGCTCCTAACTCGAACTCCTGGATGCTCAATATTATCCCCACATTTCCCCATTTTTATGCCTAACCCAGAGCCTTCATCTCTACCCATTAAGTTCCCTCTCAGCCACAAAAGTCATAGAACAACAGAAATTCAGAGTTGTAAGAGACCTCAGAAGCCAACTAATCCAACTCAATCCCTAAAGAAATCTGTTGAATACCCAATTGGTCACTTCTGAAAAAACTCCAAGGTAAAGAAACAAAGAGACAGCCCATTCTACTTAGAGACAGCTCTAAGTGTGGGTGTGGATGTGGGTGGGTGTGGATGTCTGGGTGTGTGGTGCTTCTTCCTTAGAAAAAGCATGGCTTGGCTTCTTTGCCAACTACAACCCATAGTTCCTGGTTCTGCCTCCTTGTGTCAAATAAAGCAAATCTAATTCCCCCTTTCATGATAACCCTTGAAATATTGCCCCTCCTGGCTCTTCTTTTGGTTAATATGCCAATTCCCTTCAACTAATCCTCTTATAGCATGGACTGAAGACCTTTCATTATCATGATTGCCCTTCTCTGGGCACTGTCCAGTTTGTCGGTATTCTTTTTAAACTGTGGCAACATAAGCTGATGGCAGTAATCTGTCATCATTTGAACTGATGGCAGTAATCTGTCATCATCTAAGTGAGGTTTGAGTAAGGTAGCATACAGTGGAACTGTTAAGGTTCAGAAGAGACCCCAAAAGGTAGGGGTTGCAGACTGGTGTCATGAGGTGTCTCAAAAAAATTTGCAGGCTTGATCCCATATTTAAGTCAAGAGGCAGTTTATTGTAATTGTAATGCCAATTGAAGCAATTAAATTCCAAAATAACTTTAGCAAAGAACCAGCAGCAAGATCATTTTATAGAAAAAAGACAGAGATCAGCTGCTTCATTTCACTGATATGCTAATTTTATGGCCCAGAGGAAGAACTGAGGAGTGGTCTTAAGAATTTGGTTATCACTGACCAGCATATCTGACAGTCAGAAATGTTTGTTGACTGACTGACTGTTAGAACAGCATTCCCAAGGTTGGGGTGGCCTTGGGATCACTGATTCTAAAGCCAGAAGACTTGAGAATTATTGACATATTGTTAGCATTCTAAGTTCAGGGGGACCTCCTTATTGCTGTTTTCCATAAAAGCTATACTCCCTTCAGAACCTTGTTCTTGGATTACCTCAGGAATGAAAACTTCTGCCTTAAGTCATGGAGCCTGCATCTATAGCTTGGAGCTGGTAGAATCCTTTTCTTGCTCCTTGGCAGGTAGAGAGAGTATAGGAAAAGAGTGTCTGCACTTCTATTTTAAGAGTCAGGGAAGACGTATTCCTGCTCTCCCAAATTAGAATCCTAAATTCACTTGTGTAAAGGAACATCACCATATATAGTAGTTAACTGTGGCTTATTGGAAAGGAGGAGTCCTGAGTTCTAGCTGACTGCCATTGATTTGGCAAATGGCCTTGAGTTCTCAACTTCTTTTTTTTTGAGTCTCAGTTTCCTTATCTCTAAAATGAAAATGAACTGAATAACGTCCAAAGACTCATCTAACTGCAAATGGCTACCCACTGGTATTTATGGTCTCTTCTAGTTTTAAATATAATGATTATATGTAACAGTTACTCTTTTATCTAATATATCTCAAATTCCCTATGGGTCAGATGGGGCCCTATGAGTTACCCTGGGAACCTAACTATATATATCATTGTTTCTGTGGGAACATTGCATTACAAAAAAATCAACTTTTAAACACAAACTCAGTAGAGTTTGAGGAATTCCTTTATTGGTTTTTAATAATAAATCCACTAGCTTCTTTTACTATTAGACATCTAAAAGTAATTTTATTTAGAAAATTAAATCTTAAAATATAGTGAACAGATGTGCATGTTCATGTTCAAGTCACTCAGGTCATTCTTTAATACTGCTAAAATGAATACTCATCCCAAAGAGATAGGAAAATGATACTGCCTTAGTTTTAGTGATATATAGACCAAACATTTAGAATTGCAGAAAGATATTGTTAGAGGGTGCATAAAAACCAAAAATGGTAAAGTTCAAAATCTGTGCAGTTATCTGTGTTACATGTTGTAGAAAGCTCAAAACTATACAAATTATACTTATAAGTATGAATATAAACATCTACACAGTCCAAACTACCAAGTAAGGAATAGATATATTTGTTGCTGCTAATCATTAGTTTCTTACAATTTGTACCTCAGTAAGCAAATTCAGAATTGTCATAGCATGGGCTATTACTCCAAAAAAGGGGGCTAGGCTATTGAATCCCAAAGTTTATGACTTACTTAAGCCTTGATGAAACCTATTCTTTAAAAAGGGAATTACGATTTTTTTGAGAAAGATGTGGTCTCACAAAAGTCACTTTCCAGGTTTTCTAATTGTAATTGTAAGTTAATATCTGAATCACCTTTTAAATATAGATTGCTTTGGGAAGAGGCATTTCTGTTGATTGACATATATGTATCAATAAGTTCAAGACGGATTAAAATAAAAATATTTTTGGTGTAATAAGTTTCTCCTATTCATTTTGTGGGGCATTATACTATATATCTAGCAACTCTCTACCTATTATCTATAAGTACTTTTTTTCCCTGTGAGATAACATAGGATATCTTAAAATTTCTCTAAAGGACAATCAGTCTCATGAAGAATTTGTGTGGGACAGTGAGCCTTATCCAAATAAAAATCAGATACTCTCGAAGTAAAAAGAACAACAAAAGGACTTATGATCTCAGGAGAAAAGGCTACTCCCAATAGACAAAGTATCAGTGTAGGAATGCAAAGCACAAACTGCAAAACACAAGATTAAATAGACACTAAATGCAGAAGCATTAGATTCCCAGATTCTATAGCACCTAGTCCTTCTCTTAGGCATCCCTAGAGATAGAGAGATGATAAAACTATTCCTGATTAAGGGGACTTTTTGTCAGAGAATGCAGGAATTCCCATTTCAGGCATTCCCTGAGAGAATTCTACTCAAATGATTCAAATTTTCCCCAGGAATTTTTGGGTGTCCTAGCTATTGAATAGACAAGAAAAGGTTTTACCTTGGCTCACAACTTGATAATTCTCCGCTTATGCTTTTTTTTTTTTTCATCATTTCATTCATTCTTTTAATCATTCATTCCTCTGACCAAAAATATCTGAAGGAATGTGCCATTGCTTATAAAATCCAAACCATCTAAGAACAATATAATTTATCTATGACCTATTTTCACCCCATATCACTCATTGGTCCTCTATGAAAGGTTCCACTCATGTAATATGGACTGATTAGTCAAATTGGCTACTTGCTATCCTCTACTTAGCCCCCAATTATTCCTCTTCTTTTGATAATGCCCTTCACACCCACTTCTTTTCACTAGCCTGTGTAAAGGGCTGAAACTCTTGAGTTAATGCACTGAGGTCCGACAATCAAGCACTTAAGGCTAAGTACCAATTGGACAATACTCTATAGGAACATGCTTGGGAAATGGCCCTTCCCACTATCCTGTTTTGGCACAATTGTTTGGTGTATATAGAGAATTGTGGGAAGGACTAGGGGATGGAGTAAGACAAACCAGAGTCACTTTGATGATAGAAGAGGAGAGGAAAGGTCACAGAGATCTTCGCCCATTCCCTTCACTTCTACCCTTAATGACCAAGAATAAAGACCAAGGACTTTTGCTTATCTTGAGTCCGGCTGGTTTTAAGGTATCCAGGGTGCTAACATGGTCACCACATTTGGTGCCCAACTATGGACCAAGGACCCTAATTTCACTGAAGTGACTGAAGTTTTCCCTGGTGACCAGGAAATAGGGTGAGTATTTTAATAGACAAACAGGGAACTTACTTTGTTAATGGCTAAACTATTAACCTTTTCTAGTTGAAATGTGGCAGATATTAGGAAAACATTCACCCCCACCCCCGCCCCAGGGGGCTCTATAGAAAGCATACTCAAGTTGATCAAGGGACAAGGCTTACTTGTAACTTGGGAGCAGATCACTGGACTCTTGGGTACATTAGAACGCACATTCCCTTGGTTCTTAAAGGAAGAAGAAATAGGGCTAGATAATTAGAAGTTGGTAGGACAACAACTTTGTGAATACTACAATGATAAAGGTCTTCATTCAATTTCCAACATTATGTATATACAACATAATACAATTGGCCTTAAAGAATCCTGCAAGTTAGAGAAAAAAGAAAAAATTTCAGAACAGCCAGATGAGGAATTGTAAGGGCCTTTAAATGGATGGTGCCACAGCGCAACAGGAGATTGAGTGTCCCAGAAGTATTCTCTGTGGATATAGGACTGCCCTGTGGGTGGGATCTTGGCCATATTGAGATAGCTTTGTAATGGGTGACAGTATTCTCGCTGGTTGGCTGTGTGTGTGACCTCACAGGCCCTTTATAAGCCCACTGCAGACAGCAGTCGCTTTCTTTAACCTGGCTCCCTAGCCTGGGGTAGCTGAGCCAATCTGATGGATAGCGCAGAGAGGTAAGGAGTTTGGTAGAGAACATGTGGGTCTTCAGACCAGGTGTTCACTAGGGAGCTGACAAATCAGGCTATTATGTGAGTAGGTATAATAAAGGCTTTTAAGATTACACGTGGCTGTTCTTGAGCGTGCTACTGGTTATTAAATTATAGATCCAAGAGATCGTGGCCAGAGACCTTTGAAGTCCTCAGAGGAGGCAAGGCGGGTAGAGTTGACACTGCAAAGGTCAGTGGTCAAAGGTACTCTGTTGGGCTTAGGACAGACTGGTAATAATAACTGCCAAGAGGGCATGTTACAAATGGCGCCCAACGTGGGGCATCAAGAATTTTCAGGTTTTGAAAATTAATATTTAATGTTTAGAATTAAGATTCTGAAAGATCCAGTAGAAACGCCACTTAGGAAGAAAGGCAGGCTAAATATGGACCCAGGTAACTCTGGGATCAGGCTCAAGGATACAGCTGAACATAATGCTTATATAAAGAGGTTAAAGAGCCAGATGGAAGATCTTTTAACAAAGATCACCACTGAAGAACAGCAGGAAGCTTATAATCAAGCTCCCAGAAGGCTACCCCCACACCCATTAAATATAGTTCGGACAGAGAGCAACCTAGAGCGAATACATATGTATGACAGTATAGAGTATAAAATGTGACAACTAGAAGTTGAGTTGAAAACAGAACGACAAACAATTAAAAAAGAGTTACTAGAATTGCAGGTTAAACTACAGATTGAGATAGAGAAAGAAGAAAAAGCTAGTTTACTACACAAACCAGTGGCTGAAGCTAAGGAGGGAAATAAACGAACCACATGGACTTCACTTGGAGAAATTCTTCTTAGTGTTTTGTTGGTTTACCTCATGCATTATTGTTTTAAGGAATTTATTGATTACTCTTCCATTGAGAAGAGGTTTAGCTCTTTTTATGTGCAAAGCTCTGGTGGGATTCTAAATCAGCCTTTGGGGAATTTTCCAATTCCTCTGCCCTCAGCCCCACTTTTGTGGGCCAAGGGAAAAGGAGGAGGAGGAAAAGGAAGGGCGATAATATATCATCAGCACTGCCCATTAATCCATTCAAAACTCCTATGTCTTCACTTCAAAAGACAGGAGTAGGCTTTATGGCCCAAGGCAAAAAAGGAATTGTGGCATATTGAGTATAATCAGAAAAATTTTAAAAATACAATTCAGTTAATTTCTAAGAAACCTAACAGGGATAAGACCTTGCAGTTAGAGAGAGTGGAGTTTTATACTTATAAAACTACTAGGATCGTCTTTGGAGAGTTGGAACTCCTCTTTTCTTATCTCGTGGATTTTCTACTTCCACAGGTGGGCTTGATTGCCCAACCCCCTACGAGTACTTATAAAACAGTGTTTATGTTTAGAATGATTTGGAAAATTGCTGTTTTAATCACTAGAATAAATAGACAGTGTGTGATCTTTGACCCAGGAGGAAAAGTAATATCAGATTTATTGATTCACACTCCTGAAGTGCAATTCGGTATCAGAAACTCAAACTTTGATTTTTAAGCAAAAGAATTCAGGGATATAGCCGAGTGTTCTTTTTTCATTAACTGTATGAGTGGCAGACCACTGAAAAGTTATCAGCTCTTTTAAGAACTTCGAGAGCGAGTGAGAAAGTGCTCAGATAAATATACCCTACATGTCCATTTTCAGAGTGGACCTTCAAATCATTTACAATCAGGCTGCTAGAATCTTATATTTGCAAACTGTGATAACTAAAGAGAAAGCTAGGAGCATGGCAGAAGGCTACACAGGTTATCTTTCTTTCACTCTCCTATACTCCTTATAGGACAAAACCCTTATGGTTTGAAATTTAATGTTTTAAGACCAATGGACATTATGGCTTCATTCCAATCTGGAGAAGCAGCTAGACATGTGATCAACCATTTTTCCATTTAGAAATTTCACATGCATTTAAGACAGTTTATGGATTGGCTTACAAATACTTTGCCTTTAGGTGTTTTTGCATTGAATTTGACTTTGCCCATTCCATTGGCATTTCTTATAATCCTATTAGTAAAGTCATTACTGCACTGACTATATCCCTAAGATCTTCTAAACAAGAGAAGGGAATTTTGGAATTTGGGGATATGCACAAGATGTGGCAATACATATATGTGATTGCTTGCAATTTTTAAATTTTGATTTTACATTTTTAAATTCTTTTGATTTTGCATTTTTAAGTTATTTTGATTTTACATTACTAAATTATTTTGATTTTACATTTTTAATCTATTTCAGTTTTACACTTTTAAATTATTTTGGTTTTACATTTTTAAATTCTTTGCATTTTACCTTAGCAATGCACTTCGGGCATACACAGAAAGTGCACCTAAGTGACAGACTGATTTTTGTCTGACTTTTGTTTCCACTGTGATGTGGAAAGGCCTGGATGACATTTGGGAAGGTCCAAGTTGGGCCCCAGGTACATTCTTTCCTAGGTGCAGATCCAGCAGCAGAGTTCATCCCCACCAGAGACATTTGTGACCTGGGGATCCAAGAGAAGGACCAGACAACAGCCCAGAGGGACCAGCCAGATGTCAGCAGCCCTCCAGACGCTGATGGCAGCAATGTCCCACCTGACCGTGACACCAGAGACAGCAGACACAGCTCCAGTGTTGCAGCTGAAATGGACTGTTTTGGGTGATATGGAATATAAAGACTGCAAATGGACAATGGGCCTGCTTGCTCCTCCCGTGGCTACTTGCCATATGGTGGTCTGGGGAGAGGCTTAGCCCTATGCTTTCTATTGAAGGACTATGCTTTTAAATTAGTGGGTGAAAAACCAATACACCCACCTGACATTGTTATTGAGACAATGTTACTGGACATGACTTTGCTTATGTGCACCTGTAAAAACTTGAATTGCTCTAGGATTGTGAAAAGTGCAATAGAGAATTGTGAGAAACTAGAATTGGTCTAGAATTGTGATAAATGTAACTAGAATTGTGACAACCTACCTCACTGATAATTGTTAACTAGAATTGTGATGTTTTCCTTGTTGACTTCCCACCTCAGTGTTGACATCCGACCTCATTGGCATCCAACCTCTTTGGCTTATTATCTCCTTGAGTATGACTTTAATGAATGGGGGGAACACTTGGGCCACTGTTGAGCCTGGTTCTCATTGTCATACTTCTATTTACTGATCTACTGCTTTGTACCTCCTTGGGCATAACACTCTGTCATCTCATGGATCAAGTGAACTATAGCTGGTGCTAAAAGTTTAGCTTGATGAGATGTGTGGTTCCCGCAAAACAAGAGAAGGGAATTGTAAGGGCCTTTAAATGGGTGGCGCCACAGCGCAACAGGAGATTGAGTGTCCCAGAAGTAATATCTGTGGATATAGGATTGCTTGTGGGTGGGATCTTGGCCACATTGAGATAGCTTTGTAATAGGTGACAGCTCTCTCGCTGGTTGGCTGTGTGTGTGACCTCACAGGCCCTTTATAAGCCCACTGCAGACAGCAGTCGCTCTCTTTAACCTGGCTCCCTAACCTGGGGTAGCTGAGCCAAGCTGATGGATAGTGCTGAGAGGTAAGGAGTTTGGTAGAGAACATGTGGGTCTTCAGACCAGGTGTTCACTAGGGAACCAACAAGTCAGGGAATTATGTGAGTAGGTATAATAAAGGCTTTTAAGATTACACGTGGCTGTTCTTGAGTCCCTACCTGTTATTAAACTATAGATTCAAGAGATTGTGGTCAGAGACCTTTGAAGGCCTCAGAGGAGGCCAGCCGGGTAGAGTTGACACTGCAAAGGTCAGTGGTCAAAGGTACTCTGTTGGGCCTAGGACAGACTGGTAATTGTAACTGCCACAAAGGCATGTTACAAGGAAGTGTGAGGAAAAAGAGGAAGACAAAGGACAGATTAATAGCAATATTACTAGAGGGCATGTGGAGATGAAGGTCGTGATGAAGGGTGTGGTGATTCTTGTTCTGACCAGGCTGCTTCAGCCCTGCTTAAACTGGAATTGGTTTTTGACATGCTTCCATCAACTTTACGTTCCTGGATGGAGGGAGGAGGAAGAGTGGGAGGGGCAGTGATACCACCAGCACCTCCCCCCCCAGCAATCTCACCCTCCTGTGACTAGATTGCAAAAGGCACTAACTACTTAAAGCCACAGAAGGAGGGCAGGATTTAGCTGATTTGAAAATTGTTATGTATCCTGTGATTCAACAGTTTAACTCTTCAGGTCAAGAGAGTAGAAGGTATACTTCTTTTGATATAGAAATCCTCAAAGGCCTGAAAAAGGCTTGCACTCTCTATGGGGCTAAAACAAAAGAAAGTGGGAGATATAAAGGGCTGAAACTCTTGAGTTAATGCACTGAAGTCGGACAACAGAGCACCTAAGGCTAATTACCAATTGGACAACACTCTATTAGAATATCCTTGGAAAATGACCCTTCCCACTATCCTGTGCTGGCCCAATCGTTTGATGGTTACAGAGAATTGTGGGAGGGACTAGGGGGATGGAGTAAGACTAGTCAGAGTCACTTCTGGGTGGAGATTCTTCACCCATTCCCTTCACTTCTACCACTAAAGACCAAGAATAAAGAGCAAGGACTTTTGCTTATCCTGATTCTGTCTGATTCTAAGGTATCCAGGGTGCCAACACGGTCACCACAAGCCTGAAATATTCCTATATTTCAAATCAGGTTCAAATCCCATCTCCATAAAGCCTCCTTTTTTTTTTTTTTTTTTTTTTTTTTTCTTTTAAACCACCCTTATAACAATGTTCTCTCTTAGCTCCTAAAGACATTATTCATGTGGCTATTTTGGAATATAGTTGATTTGTTTTTATTTGTATATATTGTTCATCTATATAAAACTTTATTTATAATATCCACTGATACAACACTGGACATAGTCAATAAGACCTAATGATTCAGATTCTAACTAGATAAACCACTTAACCTTTCTCAGCCTCATCTGAAAAATGCTCTATAGGGGTGTTGTGATCTAATTAATATGAGACATTAATTAATATCTAATTAAGTGCTTTGAAAACCTTATTGTATTACATAAATGTTCCAGGGCATCAAAGTAGTACAGTGAATAGAGTGCTATGCTTAGAATCAGGAAGATCTGAGTTCAGATCTCATTCATACATTCAGTAAGTATTTGACCTGGGGCAAGTCACTTAACCCTATTTGCTTCAGTTTCCTCATCTATAAAATAAGTTGGAGAAAGAAATAGCAACAACTTTATTACCTGTCAAAAAAATGCCAAAAGAGTTCACAAAGATTTGGACATAACTAAAAATGACTAAGTACACTATTATCATCCCTAAGGGTTCTTAATATTCAGATTTTATTATAATGGAAAGCTGTCATAGGAGCAGAGAGCTTGTTATGGACTAGAGGGAAGGTTATTGGAAATACAAGAAACTAGAGCTGTAAGAAAATAAAACTGTGAAGAGAGAGAGAACTATTTTTTTCACATTAATAGTTTATTGTGTTTTGTATTTTGGAAAAAATTACAAAAATTTAGAAGAAAAAACCCTACAAAAACTTTAATAGTAGGTAGCATCAGCTTGTGTCTCCCTGAGAGCATATACCGTAAGCCTTAAAAATCATGTTAATTAAACAGAAAAAAAGTGCAGGAGTTTACTAAAGAACATTTCACATTATCTGCAGGACAAAGAATGCTACTCTTAGAGTCAGGAAAAGCATGAGTGTGAATCCTGCCTAGACATCCCCCAAAGTGGTCCTTATCTTATGAACCTGGGCAAGTTATTTAATCTATTTCTCTATCTGTAAAATGAATATAATAGCACCTACTTTACAGAGTTGATCTGAACATGAAATGAGAACATATGGAAAGTGCTTTGCAAACCAAAGTGCTATCTAAATGCTAGTTATTTTTATCCATAAACAAAAGGTCAAACTCTGGATCTCTCTGTTTAGACTCTTGATTATATAATTTTGCTTTTGTGTATCATAGTAGTCGCACAGATATTACAGGGTACTGACTTTAGATATAAACTAAAATTAATTACTATGCATAAAAATACGTCTAATTTTGAAATTCCCTTTGGAAGAACTGTATTTTGATTTATGAGGGGAAAGATTCAGCAGTTCTATTTCACAACTCACTCCCCTATTACAATTCCAGCTCTTCAAATTTTATTATATATAACTGCCCTCTTGCTCATGGTTCTTAGAATTGTAAATCTACAGCTCAAAAGGGCCTTAGAGAAACATTTTGTCCTCATTTCTGAGGCCCAGAGGTCATGGAGAGAGCAAATTGATAAGAGTTAGGATTTAAAATTAGATCTCATGATTGTTTATTGTGCGTTCTTTCCATTGTACCCCATTGCTTCCCATTTGGTTCGGTTTTTTTTCAATTGCAAAATGTTGAGGTTGAACTAGTGAAACCTAAGGTCCCCTCCAGCTCTAAATCCATGATGCCATGTTCTCTTCTCCCCATAAGAGTATAGGTGACCTAAAAAATAGAATATCTTTCTTACAGAACCAAACACAGTCTTATATATCCAGAAGGTGCTTCATACTATGGAATTATAATTTAACTTCCTCAGTTCAATCACAGCTGATTGAATCAATTGCATCTTTACAGTAGAAGCAAATGGAAAAACTCTGAACCTGGAAAATATTCTTTTCATTTTTGCCATGAGTATTTCAGTTTCCTTTTTTAAAAGAAATCCCATACTTAAACAAACTATTTTGGGGAAATGCACTTTTTTGGTGGGTTTATTAAATATTGAGAAGTGCTATTGTTGAAAAAAATCAACCAATCAATTATTAGATGTGAGATTTCATCATTGTAAGAAACTTTTACCTCCCAATGAAAATAGGCACCTTATTGCAACTTATAATTTTAGAGATTTGTCAGACACCAATGGAGTTTTAAGTGGCTTGCCCTAGGTTATAGTCAATATCATTTGAACTTTTTAAACCAAGAAATTGAATATATATATATATATTTTAGTAGGTGTCTAAATGTCTATTATGAGCTGCATCATCCTCTCAGTCTTGAGCTCACTTTTGGGCTCCTAAGAAGTGTATAGATAAGTGTAATTTAAGTATGCAATACAGCCATTAGAGCTAGAAGAATACTGAAAATCTCTCCTGTTCCCACACAAGGGGCTCATGTATAACAAGCAAATTTTAAAAATAATCCTAAGATTTCTTTATTCTATTCAATAACATGTGAAATGGGATATCTTACCTAATGATACTACTTTGCTATTAATAAGGTTTCCTTATTTTAGGTGATGTTCTATTCCCCAATAATGAATTTCAGGTAAGATTCACCTTGGCTGAACTTTGGCCCTCTAAGTCAAGTCCTGAGGGAATCCTCTGGAAGTAATGATTTAAAGAATCTAATATATATGGGACAGGATCAAACAATCTAGATTTCAAAAGAGCGAGCTGATAAAATTCTAAATACCACTTAGTGCAAACACAATTTTAAGAAAATCTCTAAAAATCAATCAAGAAGTCAGTCAATCTACTTAAAAATTATCAAACTGCTTAATGGAATTTGTCTCTCCAAGTTCTTTAAAATTTATATGGAGGAGACAATCTGTATAAAGACTTCACTGCTATAAATAAGTCATGGCTATCCATCCAATTTTGGATGTTTTTTTCTTGAAGTGCAATTTTATTTTGATTTAGTGAGCAAGTCGTAATAGCTACTTCCGTTCTTCCAAGTAATCTGTTTTGGCAATCCAAAGAGTTTACTTGCATGCATTCTAAGCTTCTTCCAAGCTCAACAATGGTATTTTATTTCCTTTAAAAATGTTAACCAGCAGATGAAACTTGTAGGTACAAATTTCATACCCATCCTCCTTCTGATGAATGTTTTCTCTGAAACTTAAGTATCAACATTCCTGTTTTGATTTCTGTCTGTAGAAACACAGGGATTCCATCAGGAACTGATAGTAATGCTTTTTATATACCTGAAGATCCTCTTTCTTTGTCTTCACACCACCTTTTTCTTTAAAGGTATATTATTATTTCTATGATTTACTATCACAAAGCCCTTAATAATTACTGCATTCTTCCTTGGCTCATTCATTACAATTCTCATTTCTCATTTAATGGAAATTGTCCTATTGGTTTTTTAGCTTAACACTTTGATCATTACTATAACGAGATTTGTTTAAAATCATTATGAGGATAGCCAGCAAAGCTAATGCTGATCCTAGAGTTGGGGGGCCACAGGGACTGAACTCCTGGACTACTCCTGAGAGAAGAGGAGCAATGATCCGACCCACAGCTGTCACAGACTGCCCCAGGCCTATAAGAGTTCCACTAGCCTCAGTCCCACCCACAGTTAGTTGAAGATCTGTGATACAAATCCTTCCTATAGCAGTAGAAAAGGATAAAAAAGTGGAGCAGAAAATGACCACCCATATGCTGAGTGTTGTAGAGTAAAGTAGCATTAGGATACAGGTAAGAACACTTGAGTGTAACAGAATGACATAGGTATTGTGTTTATAGAGTCTCATTACTGGTCCTAAAACAAAACCTGCTAGTACTCCCAGGGCACTGCTGTAGCTAATAATGTACCCAGTCAGCCTGGGTTTTATCTCAAAGCGTTCCTCAATTGACAGCACAAAGTTACTGTAGTACAGCATAACAGCCAGAGCCATCAGGAAGCGCACTGAAAAGATGTCCCACATTTCAGAGAATATCACGTTCTTGATATCTCTTAACACAGACACAATTTGAATCCACAGCTGCCAAGTTACTGACTGAGATGTGATGGAACCATTAGTTGCAGAAGTCTGTAATTTGTTTTTTGCCTTTTTCAGGAAGTTTGAAGGAAATCTGTTGCTGGTTTGCCTGCTATTTTTCATCCTAATCAGGTTTGTGTCATTCCATGGAAATATCCAGACAAGACCTATTAATACAAGGCAAGAGCATGAGTGTACTTTATGTGATATTTTTAGACACAAAAAAGCTACTTCTTTAATATTGCTCCATTGTATTTGTCAAATTAGTAATTTCTATGGACTGTACTCTGAGTTTGTCAAGAACTTCTAGTTGATCTCCTTGCTTCAATCCATTTCCTACATAGCTGATAGAATGAATGAGCTCCTCAAATAAAATGTTCATCATCTGCTCCCCTACTTGAAAACTTTCAATGGCTTCCTACTTCCCATGAGCTCAAATCTAAATTGTGTTTTTTGTCTATGGATTCTCACTAACTGATCTAACTTTTTACAACACCCTACTTCTACTCCCAATAAACTATTTTCTTTGCCTCTTTAATTTAATTTAATTTAACAAGCTATTCTAAGCTGGCTCTGGCTTAATCCATCTCTTCTTCTTCAATCATTAATGTTCATATATTACACCTTCTTAAAAAACCAACCCACAAAAACCTACTTTGGGAATCTTAACTTTATTAATCTAACTTGACAACTTAAAATGTAATTCTTACCTACACTATTTTGCATTTGCAGGCATTTGCTATTGCTTTATATTATTCTCATATAATTTCACACATTCTTCTTGTTTTTCCAGGTATGTCATAAGCTACTCAAGAATAGGGACAGCATGGCTAAGAAACAGAGTAGTTGATCAGTGGAACAGGTTAGGTTAACAGAACAAAATAGTCAATGATTATAGCAAGCTAGTGTTTGACAAAATGAAAGACTCCAGCTTTTGGGATAAGAATTCACTATTTGACAAAAACTGCTGGGAAAATTGTGAACTAGTATGGCAGAAACTAGGCATTGACCCACAACTAACATCGCATACCAAGATAAGGCCGAAATGGGTTCATGATCTGGACATAAAGAATGGTATCATAAACAAACTAGAAGAACATAGGATAGTTTACCTCTCAGACCTGTGGAGGAGGAAAGAATTTGTGACCAAAGAAGAACTAGAGGTCATTATTGATCACAAAACAGATAATTTTGATTATATAAAGTTAAAAAGTTTTGTGTACAAACAAAACTAATGCAGACAAGATTAGAAGGGAAGCAATAAACTGAGAAAACATTTTTACATTCAAAGGTTCTGATAAAGGCCTCATTTCTAAAATATATAGAGAAGTGATTCAAATTTATAAGAATTCAAGTCATTCTCAAATTGATAAATGGTCAAAGGATATGAACAGACAATTTTCAGATGAAGAAACTGAAACTATTTCTAGTCATGTGAAAAAAGTGCTCCAAATCATTATTGATCAGAGAAACATAAATTAAGACAACTCTGAGATACTACTACACATCTATCAAATTGGCTAAGATGACAGGAAAAGATAATGACAAATGTTGGAGAGGATGTGGGAAAACTTGGGATACTGATACATTGTTGGTGGAGTTGTGAACAGATCCAACCATTCTGGAGAGCAGTTTGGTACCATGCTCAAAATTATCAAATTGTGCTTACCCTTTGACCCAGAAGTGTTTCTACTGGGCTTATATTCCCAAAGAAATCTTAAAGGAGACCACATGTGCAAAAATATTTGTGACAGCAGTTTTTGTAACGACTAGAAATTGGGAACTGAATGGATGCCCATCAATTGGAAAATGGCTGAATAAATTGTTACATGAATGTTATGGAATATTATAGCATCAATTTTTTATCTCTCTTCATTGCACTATGCACACAGCAGTTGTGAAATTAAATAAATAAATAAACTGATAATAGTTTGGAAAAGACATTGGATTCAGTCATATTGAGGTAGTATAGAAAATATAACTAAAAATATGGTGGCCACAGCTTAAGATATTTATTGCATAATTGCAACAGAAACTCACCATATTAGAAAGTGGTAAGAGGCCCTCTTGAGTTTTTCCACTTATGTATATTTCCTAAAAGTTCTACAAGACTTTTATGGAATGAAGATTTCAATAGGAATGTGAAGGAACTCAAGTTTTTTCATTGATGGACTAAAAGGAAAAGATCATTCCATGCACTTGTACCATGACAAAAAACATAGGGTAGATATGAGTGAAAGGGAAAATATCTAAATAGAATACTTTAGCAATAAAGCTGATTATATAGCAAAGGAAATTGTTAGCAGACTATAAGAAATGTATGGTAGTATAACTGTGACAACTGGGTCAGAGAGCTGTAGCATTTCATATAAGAGAGTAGTACCTAAAAAAAAAAAAAATTAGAATACATACAGAAGGACTTAGTCTGGAATAAGAGAAAATGCATGGCATACAAGTTAATAAAAAAATTAAAATTAGGGTCCCCAAATCACCTTTTTACGAAACTGCTCTGATGCTATGGATATGTGACATCTTATATGAGATATGTGATATCGTATACATAAATGAAAACACACAGATTCTTTAGTATATGCTTTTAGTCATTTTTCTGACCATGTAATTGATTTGTCCTGATACATATACGTTCTTTCTTGGTTTCTCATGTGACATGCATTTTCAAGGGAGTTGACAGGGCTTAAGTTTCTGGCTATGAATCAGACAACAAAGCTAGCTGATCCATGCAGGGATCAAACCCGTGATCTTAGCCTCATGAGAGCTAAAATTAATTGCAAATAAACTGACTTATCTTGTAATCAAATCCCAACTTACCAGCATTCAGAATGAAGATAGAGAAACAGAGGAAGGATGTTATATAAAATCCATCTTCTAATTCAGTAAAATATCCACCGACCATAGGACCCAAGATAAAACCCATGTTCGATGCTGTATTAAATTTCCCTATTACCAGTGGGCGTTCTCTTTCTAAAACCAGATCCGAAAGAAGAGCTCGTGAGATTGAGAGCGTGTGCTTGAATATACCTACAAGTTGAGATGGAGAATGGTTTAGTAACATTTCCCAAAATGTTTCATTTAATTTCATGTCCTGTATTATCATAAACAATTACCATAAAATATTATACTTTCAAATAGTGAACATATATATGGTTAAGAACTTCTGGCAAGGTTTCATTTCTATCATTAGAAAAGTGAAATATTCACAAAAAAGGATAGAAAACCTTCTACCACATGAGCGAAGTATGTTAATTGAACAAAAGATAATAAAATACAGGCTGTGTTTTTAAACTAATGTTTATGAAAATAATTTCTGGCAAGCCTTTAAAGTATTTGGATTGTAAAAATTCTAAACTATAATGAACTTTTGCTGAAAAATGCCTTATATGAAAAAAATAAGGTTATGTTGTGTAATATTTGCAACTTCCCCTTCAAAAAAGAATATGGTTTTTGAAAGGGTTTTTGGTAATTCTAGCTGCCTTTGCTTTGGTCCTGAGGCTGGAATGAATCCACAATCCTCTTTATCACTCATACTGCTTACATCACTTCTCTGAATGCTCTGATGGGTGCATCTCATTCCTTATCAAAATGGAAAAAAACAAAACAAAACAAAAACACCCATCACATTTCTAAATAATGGTTCTGTTACTACTAATGTTATACTTTAGTCAAACTGCTTTTCTCTTAGTAGTTTCCCTCTTTCATCTATCTTTCAGTTTTTCTCATCTGTAAAATGAAGGTGTTGACTCTCCAAGATCCTGTTCAGTTTTAAATTCCATTTGCCCTCGAAAAGGTTCTTTGAAGAAAACAATCTGTGGTATTTGTTTTGACTCTCTCCAGAGTTCTGGTACTGAGTACAGGTATTGTCTTGGACTCACAGCTGTAGAGCAGGAAGGCCCCAGAAGGGCCATCTAATCCAAACCCATTATTTTACCTTTGAGGACATTTAAGCCCAGGGAAGTCCAGGGACCTGCCTCAAGGCCACAGAAATAATGACAAAGTTTGGACCTTTGAATGTAGAGCCAAAGTTCTTTCTTTTGTACCACAATACCTCCATAAAAGTACATGACAGGCTAAACTTCTAGCCTTTTGCCCCATCCCAACAAAAGTGAAAAACTGTAGACTCTGACCCATCTTAACTCCCTATTTCTAAATCAGGCCTGTCCTGATGTCTGAGAAAAGCTGAGTCATTAATAGTTGATCATCACACAGAGTTGATGATACTGTAAATGGCATTTTCCTGGTTGTGCTCATTTCACTTTGCATCAGTTTGCACAAGGTCTTTCCAGATCTTTCAAAATCTTCCTGCTCATCATATCTTACCGTACAATAGTATTCCATTATGTGCATATGCCACAATTTATTCAGCCATTCCCCAATTGATGGGTATCCCTCAATTTCCAATATTTTGCCACCGATATATTTTTGCATATTTCCTTTTTTTATGATCTCTTTGGGATACAAACCTAGTAGTAGTATTGCTTGGTCAAAGGGTATGCAGAATATGGTTGCCCTTTGGGCATAATTCCAAATTACTTTTTAGAATGAATTGGAAAAGTTCACAACTCCACCAACAATGACTTAAGTGACCTAATTTTATCATAACCTATCCCACATTTCCTTTTTTTTTTTATCATATTAGACAATCCTGAGAGTTTTGAGGTAGAATCTCAAAAGTTGTTTTAATTTGCATTTTTCTAATCAAAAGCGAGCACTTCATATGCTTAGATAACTTTGATTTCCTCATCTGAAAATTGCTTGTTCATATCCTTTGGAAATGTATTAATTAGGGGATGGCTTATATTCTAAAAATTTGACTTGGTTCCCTATATATTTGAGAAAGGAGAGCTTTATCAGTAACACTTGCTGTAAAGATTATTTTCCAGCTTTCCACTTTCCTTCTAATCTTGGTTGTATTGGTTTTTGTACAAAAGATTTTAAATTTAATATATTCAAAATTATCTATTTTGCATTTCACAGTACTCTGTCTCTTATTTATGAATTCTTCCTCTTATCATAGATTTGACAAGTAGACTATTTCTTGTCAAAGACCTGTCATCTCTACCTTTTCTTAGTTTCCTTAGTCTAACTTCTCCTTATTTCTTTTCTTATTTCTTGGTTGAATTTGATGACTTCTGAGAGAGGACTGCTAAGGTCTCCCACTAAAATAGTTTTGTTGCCTATTTCTTCCTGTACTCACTTAATTTCTTTAAATTGGATGCTATAACATTTGGTGTATATGTTTAGTATTGTTATTGTTTCATTTTTTTATCATATCTTTCAGCAAGATGGCATAGCCTTTCTTATCTTTTTTTAATTAGGACTCTTTTGCTTTCACTTCATCTGAGATCAGGATTGCTAACTTTTTTTTTTTTAACTTTAACTGAAGCATAATAGATTCTGCTTCAAGCCTTTATTTTTATTATGTGTCTCTCTGCTTCAAGAGTGTCTTTTGTAAACCATATAATGTTGTATCCTGGTTTTTTATCCACTCTACTCTTGCTTCCATTTCACAAGCATTCTTCTCATTCATGTTTATAAATTTTTTTTTTTTATTAAAGCTTTTAAAACTTCAAAAGATATGCATGGGTAAAGTTTTTTTTTTTAACATTCACTCTTACAAAACTCCTTGTTCCAATTCCTCCCTTCTCCCCATGCCCTCCTCTAGGTAACAAGTAATCCAATATCTAATGAAAATAGTAAAATATATGTTAACTCCAATATATACATACATATTTATACAGTTATCTTGCTGCACAAGAAAAATCAAATCAAAAAAGAAAAAAATTAGAAAGAAAATAAAATGCAAGCAAACAACAACAAAAAGAGTGAGAATGCTATGTTGTGATTCACACACTGTTCCCACAGTTCTCTCTGGGTGTAGATGGCTTTCTTCATCACAAGGGTAATTGGAACTAGCCTGAATTCTCAATGCTGAAAAATGCCATGTCCATCAGAATTGATCTTCGTATAATTTTGCTGTTGTCATGTACTATGATCTCCTAGTTCTGCTCATTTCACTTAGCATTAGTTCATGTAACTGTCTCCAGGCTTCTCTAAAATCATCCTGCTGATCGTTTCTTATACAATGATATATATTTTATATAAAGATACATATCTTTATATATTCCAAAACATTCATATACCATAACTTACTCAGCCATTCTTCAACTGATGGGCATCCACTCAATTTTCAGTTTCTTACCATTACAAAAAGGGCTGCCACAAACATTTTTGCATATGTGGCTCCCTTTCCTTTCTTTAAAATCTCTTTGGGATATAAGCCCGGTAGAAATACTGCTGAGTCAAAGGGTATGCACAGTTTGATAACTTTTTGAGCCTAGTTTTGCTCTCTGGAGCAAATTGCTCTTATCAATTCTAACTTTTAAGGTGGTTTTCCTCAATTAGCTTTTGTACTTTCTTTTCTATTTGGCCAATTCTACTTTTTAAGCAGTTTTCCAAGCTACTGGTTTCAGAACTATCTTGCATCTCTCTCATTCCCCACCTCCCCAATTTTTCTTCTACTTCTCTTACATAATTTTTAACTTTCTTTTTGACCTTTTCTATGACCTTTGGGTCTGGGACCACTTCCTCTTTTTCTTTTATTCACAGGTGTTTTGACATTGTTGTCCCCTTCTGAGTTTGTGTTTTGGTCTTCCCCATTACCATAATAACTTCTATGATCAAATTTGTTGAAAAAAATTTTTGGTTCTTTTTTTTTTTTTTTTTTTTTTTTGGCCATTCCCCCTCCCCCTTTTCTTTTAAATTTGAACTCTGCTCCCAAGTTGGAAAGAGTACCGTTTCAGACTTCTTATGCCAGAGCTGCAGGCTTTAGCTGTTTACCTGGTGCTATCCTAATGTTGCCTGGAGACCCACAGGGAATCCTCATGTCTGGTGCTTTGCTAAGGGGATATTGTATAGTGTATGTGTGGCAGTACTGCTGGACACTGAAGAAGTCTGGTAGCTTACCTGATGCTGAGCTACTGGTGGTGATTGGGGTGTGCTGAGACTTGGGGGAGGTCTCATTTTCCACAACTATACTGAACTACATGGAAGTCTGGAGCTAGAGGATGCCTTTTGTCCGGGGCCATGCTGAAGCACATAGAGAGAGACAGTGCTGATGGAGGATGCCTGTCTTCCCTTAGGTTACACTGAAGCACATGGGGTTCCCTCAGCTATAGTCCACAAGCTTCCTTGACAATGCCAAGGAATATGAGGGGTCCTGGTGTTGCCATGTGCCTCTTCAACCACCCTGGGGCTCGGGATTCTTTTCAGTTTGCTGAGGAAAGGCTTGCTGCTGGCGAGCTGTTAAGCTTCCTGTCCTGACTCACCTCCCCTCTACCCAAGTGAGACAGATTCCTCCTGCCAATCCTCCAAGTTTCCTGGTTAAAAGTTTATTTCCCCCTTTCTCCTCTCTGGTTCTCCTGCTCTACAACCTGTCTTGTGGCATTAAATATTGCTGCCTATAGGTGAATATGGGAGAGTTACATAGATTAATTGCTGATTCTGCAATCTTGGCTCCCAGAGTATTACATCATTCACTTTTTTACTAAAGTATCAGAGTAAGACCATGTCCCATCCCTGCTCATGAAACTTCAATAATTCCCTATTCTAGGCTAAAACAGAATCCTCTATTTGGTAAGTAAAACTCCAATTTAATTACTTTTCTGCCTTCCTACCTCCCATTCAAATCCTCCTCTTTTCTGAATTTTCTTATCCAAGGCCCCATCATTTTCTCAGTCAGCAAATCTTGCAACCCAGCTATCATACTCAACTTCTCCCTCTCTTTCATCCGACATTATCTAATCTGTCTCTCAAATCCTATTGATTTTACCTTCCAGATGCCTCTAAAGTATGTTGTCCTCTGACTGTCATCACCCTGCTATAAGCTTTCACCTAGAATAATTGCAATAGCCTGCTGGATGGTCTCCTTCCCTCAATCATTTCACCTCCTACTCTACTTTTCACTATTCTGTTAAAGTGATTTTCCTAAAACACAGGTCATGTCATCTCCCTACTCAATCAATGCTTCAGGATCAAGTATAAAATCTCTGGGATGCTTTTAAAATCCTTCACAACCTTGACCCTAATATTTTATTCTTCTTACACTTTACTAGTGATACTGGAGTCCTTCTTGTTCCTTGTACAAATTACCTCTCCTGACTCTAGGCATTTTCCCTGGTTGTCCCACATACCTAGAATGTTATTCCTCTTCCTTTCTGTTTTCACTTACTTGGCCTTTTATCAATTTTCAGATAAAAGTCTACCTTCTACACTAGTTTTATTAACTGCTACCTTCTTTTTTGAGGTAACTCTAACATGCTCTGTGGTATTCTCCATTAGAATGTGAGCTAATTAAGACAGGGCCTGTTTTTATTTATCTTTATATCCTCAGCTATAAGATTTATGTTAAAATTATCTTTCCAGACCACTTCATATTAATCCCTCTTCATTCCAGACAAATGGGCATACTGTATTGTATGTTCCTTCTATGTCTATGAATAGATTGTCCCCATGCCTGGAATATTCTACCTCTTATCTCAGTCTCAGCCCTTTTATCTGTTCAGTTCAAGTGCCTTCTAGTTAACAGTGGTCCTTCCATTCCCACAAAGCACAGCAAGGTGGTTCAGGGGAGAGAGAATCAGGCCTACAGCCAAGATGACCTGCCGAGTTTAAATCTAGCCTCAGACAGTTAGTAGCTGTGTGACCCTAGTAAAATTACTTAACTCGTCTCAGGTTCCTCATCTGTAAAATGAGCTGGAGAAATGGCAAACCACATCAGCATCTTTACCAAGAAAACCCCAAATGGGGTCATGAAGAATCAGACAAACTGAAAGACTTTAAAACAATAACAAACATTTCCATAAATAATCTTGTAATTTCTATTTACTTATCTGAGCATATATTGTTTTGTCCTCTACACTCTTCTCACCCATTATCCATGCAAAGAATTTCAGTTTCTTGAAGTCAAGGATTGGTTTGTTTTTTCCTTGCAGCCCTAGAGACTAGATCAGTCTAGAATATTAGTAGGACTTATAGGATATCCTCCAAGTGATTTGAAGTAGGAAACCTAGTTCCAGGTTTCTGTTGCACTTTACTATAGTAATATCAAAAATTTCCCTCAGGATGATAGGGAAATATCATTTCAGACAATATTATAAATTTAATCAATATGCAGAAATTATAGATATGTGATGAAAATCAAAAGAAATTATCTCAATTTGTTTTTTCCTTATTATCATCAGTTGTCTTTAAAGTCATATATTACTACAATACTCCCTCTATTTCCATATCCAACATACAATTTTTTTCATAAACAAGTGAGGTTTTATGGAAAGTGAAAATAGACTTCTGGCATAATATATTTTATTTCCTTAAGTTATAAAATTCTGTGATAAAATCATTCACTGAGCTATATTTTAACAAAATGTAATTTATGCTCTATTTAATCCAAGTTGTAACTAGAAGCAACTATTTTTCTTAATATATTAAAAAAAGAAATGCTGAATTTGAGAGTTAAAATTTATCTTGAGGAAATAAAATTTTGGGGGAAAAAAACACCTTCATTAGAATTAGCCACCCTCAAGCAAAATTTGGTATAAGGCAAGCATGGTAATCATTTATGTGTTTGTATCATGGACCCCTTTTTCCCTTCTGGTAATGCCTATGGACTTGTTCTTAGAATAAACTTTTTAGTGCAAAAAATGAAATATATATATAGAGAGAATATATATATTGAAATATATATATATATATATATAAAATGAGAAAATATGTAATATATATAAAGAAAATATATAATTATATATATATATATATTTATAAAAAGACCAAACACATTAAAATGTAATTATCAAAATACTTTTTAAAAAGTTTATGGACCCCAAATTAAGTTTATGGAGCAATAAGAACTAAATCCTGTCATGAAAAATTCATCTTTGATACTCTAAATCCATTATCAATACTAGCAACTAATAACAGCTGAATATGGATAAAAGGCTTTAAAGCTGAAGAAAAGCCTTGACAGTGGACCTGCGCTTAAAGCTACATGGCCCTGTTGGGAACTCAGAAATGCTTAAAGGGGAGAGTTATCTTCTACAGTTGCTTAGGATAAGGTGGCACATACCAGATACTGATCCAATATATACTGACTGAAATCTTAGGCAACAGCACCAGGAAAAAGATAGATACAATACAAAAATCCAAGACTGGATTAGCTCTCATCAAACATTAGTATACAGCTTATGAGGCAAAAATAAAATCAAGTAAGATTAGGATATATGGGGATACAAATTAGAGATAGAAGAAAACTCTCAGCAACAGCAACTAGGTGGGGAGAAGGGGAGGTGGAACATACAATATGGAATATACTTAAATGAAAGACTCACCAACAGGAATTCTAGCGATGGCAACTAAAAGGAGGCTGGTAGATATACCCAGGAGGAGATAACCTAAAGCACTGAACAGAATACACACAAGCAGCGAATAATGTCTTCCTACAACATCACTCCAGCAACCCTGCAAAAGTTAGAAAGTTGAAAATTTAAAATACATATACATGTATATTATTTGCATACATACATAATATATATGTGCATATATATATATATATGTATATATATATATATATGTTTTATTAGTATTTATTACAATTCCTCCACTCCCAGTCTAACAAATTCCTACATTGGCCATATCCAAAAATTTGTCTTCTTATATCTTAAGTTCATCAACTCTACTATAGGAGATGGGTGGTGTGATTAATCTTAAGTTTGTGGATTCATGATTTATCCTTGCATTAATCAGTTTCGATGTTGTTTTTCTCTAATAATGTTGTCATTGTTCTCTTATTTCTGATCACTGTATTAGTTAATGAGCTATTTCTTTTTTCCTCTGAAGCTATATATTTTATTCTTACAAATCATAAAATAATATTCCATAACGTTCATATACCATTACTGAATTAGTCATTTCCTAATAGGTAGTCACATTCTTAGTTTTTCTTAGTTCGGGGCCACTATGAAATGAGCTGCTATAAATATTTTTCTATATATAGGTATTTTTTCCTTTTTATTTGATCTCTTTGGGATATTGGTTTTGTTTTTATTTATTTTGCCCTTGCAAAACCTTGTGTTCCAATTTTCTTCCCCTTCCCCCATGCTTTCCCCTAGATGGCAAGTATTCCAATATATGTTAAACATGGTAGAAATATGTTAAATCTAATATATTTATACAATTATCATGCTGCACAAGAAAAGTCAAATCAAACCAATAAAAAAAACAAAGAAAGAAAAGAGAAGCTGAGTAAAATGCAAGCAAACAACAATAGTAAAAATGCTATGTTGTGGTCCACATTGAATTCCCACAGCTCTCTCTCTGGGTGTAGATGACTCTTTGTCACTGAACAATTGAAACTGGTTTGAATCATCTCATTGTTGAAGAAAGCCACTGATCAACTACCCTATTTCTTAGCCAGTACCAAATAGTTTTGATGACCACTGCTTTATGATATAGTTTTAGATCTGGTACAGCTAGGTCACCTTCATTTACTTTTTTCTCATTAATTCTCTTGAAA
Organism: Sminthopsis crassicaudata; assembly: GCF_048593235.1. NCBI lineage: Eukaryota > Metazoa > Chordata > Mammalia > Dasyuromorphia > Dasyuridae > Sminthopsis > Sminthopsis crassicaudata. The sequence goes on along the minus strand of NC_133619.1, from coordinate 185,339,966 downwards.
TTCTTGACCTTTTGTTCTTCCAGATGAATTTTTTTCCCTAGGTCAGTAAAATAGTTTCTTGGGAGTTTGATTGGTATAGCACTAAATAAATAGATTAGTATAGATAGTATTGTCATCTTTATTATATTGGCTTAACCAATCCAAGAGCATTTAATATTTTTCCAACTTATTAGATCTGACTTAATTTGTATGGAAAGTGTTTTGTAGTTGTGTTCATATAGTTCCTGACTTTCCAATGGCAGATAGATTCCCAAATATTTTAAACTATTATTATTATTTTTGCTGAGGCAATTGGGGTTAAGTGACCCAGCCAGGAGGTATTAAAGTGTCTTGAGGACAGATTTGAATTCAGATTCTCCCGACTTCAGGGCTGGTGCTCTACCCACTGGACCAACTAGCTGTCCCTGTTGACAACTATTTTAAATGGAATTTTTCTTTGTATCTCTTGCTGTTGGATTTTGTTAGTGATATATAAAAATGCTGATGATTTTTGTGGATTTATTTTGTATCTTATAACTTTGTTAAAGTTGTGGATTATTTCCAATGGTTTTCTAGTTGATTTGCCAGGGTTCTCTAAGTATCATTATATCATCTGCAAAGAGTGATATTTTGATTTCCTCATTACCAACTCTAATTCCTTTAATCTCTTTTTCTTCTCTTATTGCCAAAGCTAGCATTTCCAATACAATATTGAATAGTAATGGTGATAGTGGGCAACCTTGTTTCACCCTTGATCTTATTGGGAATGGTTCCAGTTTGGGATATAGGGTCAAAGGGTATGGAGACTTTGGCAACTTTAGAAACATAATTCCAAAGTATTTTCCAGAATGGCTGAACCAAATTCACAACTCCACCATTCTAAATAAATGATAATTTAGATATTTATGGACCATTGGAAATTGTGTTGGTATTGTTCTTTCTGTGTAAATAAAAATACATTTCTTTTGTGGATGGTGTTATTTCTGTATAAAAAGCACATGTCTTTTGAGTACAACTTTTTTTATATAAAGAAATATGTTTTTTTGTGGACATATTTCTTTCTGTATAAAGATGCATATATTTTTTGTGGCTGGACTATTTAGAGAAAAGCTTAGGAAAATTCAGATTCAAGATTTTAATACTCACTTCATCTGTGGGAAAACCTTAATGTTCCTTGTCCTATGGCTTCTTTATCAGTCTTTATTTTAAAAAATGGGCATAAGCACTTATTACTAGAGGAAAAAAGGAGAGAAAAATATCCAAGAAGTATTATTTTAAATAAAAAGAGTAAGGTAAAAAGTTGTGACTGAATGATTAAGGAGGCCTGCTCTGGTGGGTGCACAAGGCATAATTGGTGCTATGAAAAAAAATCTTAATATGGGACAGTAGTTAATGCCTTAGAAAAAGATACTACATTTCTAGTAAAAGTAATATAGTACAGCAGAAAAAATGGAGGACTTAGAGGACATTAAAAACCAAGCTCTTACACTTACTGGCCGTGTGACATTAGGCAAATCACTTCATTCCAGTATGCCTCAGATTTCTTAAATGTAAAATAAAGGGATTAGTCTAGATGGCTTTTGAAGTCACTTCAGCTTGATATACTAGGATTTCTGGCAAAGAGTTACAGGGTAAGTGCTTTCTCACAGAAGTGTATATAACCTGGCTGAAGAGAGAAATATCTGGCCAAGGAAGGTGAAGAAGGATAGGAACCAGATGATCTGCTAAGGAACTGTGAAGCTTCTGAAAGTTAATTAGGAATTTGGTAACATCATGATATTACTGTGAAAGGATGTGTTAGATCAAGTGTCATCAGAGTATGCCTATATTACAATAATAACTTCCTTTCTAAAAGTCATTGTTTTCAGTTACTAATGTAGAGGTTACTAACCTATACTTTATAAGGTCGACTTTGCACTCTCATTCAAAGGATATACACTATAAACATAATAGTTAAGACTCAAGCTATGTAACAAAAAGCAAATTTTTTTAACCCCTCAGTAGTCCAGACAAATAAGATTATAAGTTTCAGAGAAGTCATTAGCTATCTGCACTGAACCAGAGAATTACATCAAGGGGATACTTCCTATACCAGTAAAATTAAAAGCCTAAATCTTAACCAACCCCATTCCCCAAAAAGTAAGAATAACATATCTTTTACTTTTAAAAAAATGAGCTTTTCACAATTAAAATACTGTTCTGAAAATGTCCATTAATCAATATCCTTTAAGTTATTTGTTGACTTAAAAATTAAATTGGGGTAGGAAGAACAATGGGTTTTAAATCAATAGAGCTGAATTCAAGCCCTATTCATCACACTTACCTTGGGCAAGTCACTAAACTTCTCTGGCCCTCAGTTTCCTCAGATTGATCTTAAAATTTCTCAAGTTTTAACAGTCTATGATTGTAAATACAATTACTAAAAAGGAAGTAATAAAATAAAAGGCTAAATTTGTAGGAAGAACAAAAAAAGAAGGGTGCAGATTAAAGATGATTTGTTCAGTCATTTTCTGTTGTGTCCCACTCGCCAGGACCCCATTTGGAGTTTTCTTGGCAAAGGTATTGGAGTGGGTTTGCCACTTCCTTCTCCAGCTCATTTTACAGATAAGAAAACTGAGACAAATAATTAAGTGACTTGCCTAGGGTCACAAAGCAAGTAAATGTCTGAGTACAGATCTGAACTCAGGAAGATGAATCTTCCTGGCTCTATGCCCAGAATTCTTATCCATCTAGTTGTATACTTATACTAAACTATAGTTCAAATTTTTATCTCATGTTAAAATAAGATATTAAGTGGAATCCTCAATGGGAGAATATTCTCCTATTACAAATATGTATACACATGTGTGTATGAATACTTTCAGAACACTGAGGAATTCCTTATTGAATGAATTTTATATGTATATACTTCATTTAAACTCTAATATGTAGAAATTAATATTTATTCACACTATTAAATTAAATTAGGGGTTATTCAATTTGTTTTATAAAAGGATTAATAAGTATTCTTTGAATGCCAAGCTTTCTTGGTGTCTTTACAATAGGATTACATTTTAAAAATTGATTTATACAGATTATTTTAGGAACATATCTATTACTTATAGCTGTTCAATAAATCTCTGTCTACTAGACTGACCACTTTAAATGAGCTCCATGGTCAAAAAAACTGGTAAGAATGAGCTTCTTAATGAAAATGATTAACCATTTCACTAAACTGACTAGTTATTTGGGCTGCATGTGGGCAGAATTCAAAAGAACATGCCTAAAAAGTGGCTCTTACACAAAACTTTGTATCAGAAAAGAATGTTAGAATCAGTGAGAATGTTAAAAGCTTAATAGTAGTAATAATAGCTTACTAGTGGAAAACTAACTATGGATTTTTAAAAAATACTTGGTTTCAAATCCTTAAAAAGTAAGATTTGTGATTTAAATGAAAAAGGGATGTTAAAATGATTAAAATGAGAAAGTTTTATCTTCAGACCATATTCCACATTCAGATATTTAGAATTTCACCTAGCCTTTCTTGAGGGAGATGCTGTCCTGCTTTCAGAAAAATAATACCCACTGCTAGTGCCTAAGGATATTGGAGTTTAAGATTCCATTAGAGGCAGGGATGGTTATTTCATTATTTTGCCACATCAGTGGGATTGTCTAAGAATTCAGAATGTGCTTCATGTATGAATATTTTAAAAGTCCTAAGACTTCACTCCCATGGATACTTCCTCAATGATGGAGAATGTCTTTTTAGATTATCTTTATTAGTTTCAGCTGCTGGCCAATCTTCTGATAGTGTGTCTTTCCAAATTTAGCTAGGCTGGTCTCCTTAGCTCACTGATACAAAGTCTGTCATAGGCCATTACCTGAAGCTTTTCCAGCTGGAGGAATGGAGCTTATGTGCTCTACTGGGATAGCCTTCAACAACTTCCATCATCAATTTTATTTGCTAAAGTTGCAAAATTATAATAGAAATTCAAAGGTCACCTCTACTATATAATGAAACAGAAGAGAAAAGCTTAGTTATGTATATTTTAGGCACATCTAATTTTTCTTTTCAAATTAATCTAAACTTCCTTTTTCTAATACTAATCCTTACCCTTTCTCCAATTCCCTAAGGAAAAGTCAGGTTACAAATTACATTTTTCTGTAGATTGATTATCAAAATCATTTTTTGTATCTTTCACTTTCCTTTTACATGTTCATATTTCTCTTGATAGAGAGTTTTTGTCCATTTCCCCAGTTTAAGAAAAACTTAATCAGGGATGTTAAAATGCAAATCTCTAGTGGAAAAGGTGAACATATCTAAAGCAAGCTGGGAGTGTTAATTTCTGACATAATGAAGACATCTAGGGTCATGAGACTAAACAATTTCAAAAGTACTCTTCTAATAATGTGTCCAATATATTAATCTTGAACACTATTGTTTTCATGGAGCTTGGAGATCATAATATATACTTTAATGGATTGGAATGTGAAGGAGAGCCAACTCAGCTTAAACTATTCCTTTAACTGGTTCAACTGATAACATATCTTCAATGAGCTGATTCATGAGCAAAGGCCTTTTACTAAAGTTATGTAAAAAGGATCAATCAATCAACAAGTATTTATTAACTGCCTACTATGTACCAGGCATTTATTTACTAGGTAAACAAAAGCAAAAATTAACTAGTTTCTACCCTCAAGGAGTTAAAATAAAAAAATTTTTGAGTTATTTTTCAATTAGGTCTGACTCTTTGTGACCCCATTTGGGAGCTTCTTGGTCAAGATGCTGGAGTTGTTTGCCATTTCCTTCCTTAGCTCATTTTACATATGAGGAAACTGAGACAAACCTGATTAAGTTACCTGTCCCCAGGTAACTGCTGTATCAGTTAAGCTGTGTAATAACATAGCTAAGTATCTGAGTAAGTATCTGAGCTCAGATTTGAACTCTTGAAAAGGAATCTTCTTGGTTCTAGGCCTGGCAATCTATCCTCCAAGACACATAACTGCCCCATAAATTACATTAGAGGAGATCAAATAAATATGTGTGTATAAATATTCATGTATGTGTATCTATCTAGATTGGTACATATATATGAAGAGAAAGAGAAGAGAGAGAAATATATAGATGGTTTTAAATGCCAAACAGAACAGCCTTTCCCAGAGAAAGCCACTAGAATAGAAACCTGCATATATAAATATATATGTAATACATAATTGTAGACATACATACATAATATATTTACTTATGTTTATGAATACACATATTATATAAATGCATGAATATCACAGACCTTGGATTAATAATAACTTCAGCCATCATAAGCAAGATTTTGACTCTAAAGATATAGTTCAAAGTATTTAATTTGAACCTGAGTCCTAATATTCCTGAAAAATTTGATGATTTTTAATTGATTTAGATGTTTAAAAAGTAAAAATTTATATAATACATTAAACTAATTACCTTGTCTTTTTTGTGAATATGATTTTTTTTTAAGTTTCATAAATAGACATCAATTTGGGACAGGTAGATGGTGCAATGAATAGAGCACCAGTCCTGAAATCAGGAGGACTTGAGTTCAAATCCGACCTCAAACACTTTCTAGCTCTGTGTCTCTAAAACAAACCACCTAACTTCAAATGCTTCACCAAAAAAAAAAAATTATAAAAACAATCCCATAAATAGCCATCAATGTTACTGTACTAATGAACAATTGTCTTTAACTTATCAACAGGCACACTAATATATTTTAAACATGCAATGGTACAAATAAAGGTAAACTTACCACTATTGTGCTAGAAAAGAGCTGTAGAACACCATAAAGGGATCCTGAAATAAAATATAATAACAGTATATATCAAAGAGAACAGAACTCATCAAAGATGACTTAAATTTAGGATAAGCACAAGGAAAAATAAAGAAGGGATTCAGATTATGAAAACAGAAAAGTTGTGATGTTATTACAGTAAGATGGAAAATTTTTGACTTAGACACTGAAGAAATGCAACAATTTCGTCCTGAATTTGAAAGAGTAAAATTTTAGCATGCTGGACAATAGGAAGATTCTGCCACATACATAATTATTTCAGAATTGCTGGGCTATGTACAAAAATCCCTGTCTGAGTAATTAAACTTAAGCAAGTTTTTTTTTTTTTTTTTTTTTTTTTTATTGCAGATACTTTTTTTTTCTCATTATGAATTCAAATCATGGCAATGTATGAGGTTCAGGAAAAAAATGAATTTTCTATACTATCCCAGTAACTATTATTGATACCATCAGCCGCTTATTCCTACCTGTAGGTATATACTCCTTAGTAAGAGTATTGCTATATTAATTTATTTTATGATTCTGAAATGAAAGACATCTTAATTTTTTTTTTTTGGCTAGGGGTAGTATGTGTAGGTGAAGGTGAGGGTCTGGATTTCCCTTATGTGTAGAGGTTTCCCTCTTCCAACTTAACATCCTCTCATTAATTGTGAGTTGACTGGTTGAATTTTGGGAGCTGGAAATTTCCAACACCTAGTTCTCCACATAAAGAGCTATAGATTTGTAAGGTAGTACAAAGTGAGGACACAGGGGCTGATAGGGATCTGGAAAAAAAAGAGTTAAGAAAAACTTTCTAGGTGGGATAAACCTAATAAATAAATACTCCGTATCAAAGAGGTACATATTGAGGAAACAGACAAGACTACCAGATCTAATTACTTTAATCATTTTACATCCCTTCATATTTCTGAAAATAACATCTCTATCTTGTCTCCTATATTAGATTATAAAGCCCTATGGTATCTATTCTTTAAATCTATTCAGAGTATCATAAGTTCAGAAATCACAAACTCTACTTTTCACTAAGGTGAAATCTTGTCTCTGCCCTTTGTTCTATTCTCTCTAGTCTCCTATATAAGATTGCTTCAGCAGTCTTTTCTCCTATCTTTCATCTTTTATCACATGATTACACGGCTCTTTCCCAATTGTTTTCAGAAAAATGTCAATTCTTCACATTAAAAGAAAACAATAACAACAAAAAAAAAAACTTTGTTCTTCTACTACATGACTATCTCACCACTTTTCAAACCTTCACTGGTAAACTTTTTTTTTTTTTAAAACCATTTACACCTGCAGTGTTCACTTCTCTACCAGTCACTCTTTCTTCTTGAAAAATAGCTTTTTCATCCAAATGAGCTACTGATACAACTCTTTAAGATGACCTCTCAATTGCCAGATTTACTGTACTGATAATTGCTTGTACACAGTCTCCTTTATCTACTTCCTCTAACTGGAGCTTTCATATTTTAGATTCAGAGGATCTCTGATGAATAATCTCAACAAATTATCCGGGAACCTTCTGAGTGTGTGGTTAGACTGATATAGACTTTTATTTCAAGTCTCAACAATTCTACCTGAATTTCTGTTTCTTTTAGTTTCTACTTCCAGAGTCTGTTACTATCTACATTCAATAGCTTTTCAACAGGTCTTCCTGTTTCTACTTCTTCATACTTCTGTCACAATCATCACCATCACCATCACCACTAGCACCATGGGCCAGTACCATTCTATGTCTTTTCATGTCACTGCTCAGAAATCATCAGTAAATTTCTATTAATTACTGAATAAAGCTCAAAATCTATGGCCTGACATTCAAGGGCTTTACCTGTTACCATTTACTACCACACAATTTATATTTTTAATAGGACCTCAATAGTATTGTCAAGGACACTTATTGGCTGAATGACCCTGGTCAAGTAACTTAAATACTTTCTGCCTCAGATTCCTTGACTATAAATGGATTGTTATAAGGATTAAATGAAATAATTGTGACAGTATCTGGCACATAGTGAGCACTTAATAAATGCTTGTTCTTTTTAATTACCCAGTAATCTTCTCTCTATCAGTGAAATCACAGGCACACTTCCTAGCCTTCCCCATATAGGTGCCTTAACTTTCCCCTGAACTGAAAAACTGAGGACAGAGATCAAAAATCTAAACTTTTTACTTTTTCTAAGGTCTAACAAAATGCTTTATCTACAATACAATATTTGTTGGGCTAAATTGTTAAATTGAAGACACAGCTCTACAAATTGCACATACTTAAATAACTTGATGAATGAAAAGCTTAGCCACCAAAGATAGGAAAAATTTATTCCAAGATAATACATCTTTGTGTATGACCTTTTTTTTGCTAGTTAGCTGATGAGCAGCGATGATTCATAGCCTACACTTATTTTTAGTTTACTAACTTAATTCACTTACCTACTACTCCTGCAGTAGTTGGGCTTGCTCCAAGGGATTTGATATGAACACTTAATAAAGGAACTACCATGCTTACACCAAAAAAATCCTAAAAGAAAACATACCAGACTTTCATTAATTAAATGATTGTTATAATCTGAGAGGCTTTGGAATAGTAGATCCTACCCTAGGTTAAGTCCTTTCCCTTTTTATTCCTTAAACAATAAACACATAGAGTTTCTAAACAAAATGTCCAATTCTCACTTACTCTTTTGAGATTCCACTAACATTATTCATCAGATTTGTGATTTGTAAGTGACAAATTTACCATGTCCTATAATTCATTTGCTCCTTTTAGTTTTCTTATTTCACAAACACAGAACACCACCATCACTCACTGGGAATGTATTTTTAAAATATTTCAAAAAAGATATCCCACTAATATACAGTTTATAATAAAAAAGGAAGGGGAATACAAGGAGAATCTCCCTATGTCTTTTCCACTTATGTCTTATTTTTTCTCACAAAAGGAAAAGAGTATAAAATAAATGAGGGGATACTAGATTGAACTAGAGTAAAGATGATCCTGTGCCCAGAAGTAACCACGTTTTGCAACTCTTTTAAGACATGAAGTATTAATTTGGAGATTTCAGGAATAAAGTATCCACCTTTAAGAGCTATCACCCTATGAAAGACTCTGCCAGCTCTACTATTAAATAAGGACATTTACAATCAAACACCCCTTCCTTAGAAGGATATTTCATATTTTAATGCAAGCTCTGTCTACCTCATGTCATTTCAGACTGACTGTTCCCTTTGTGAGTGGCCAAGTGTAGCACTTGTACAACAAATCTTCTCTACTTTCTTGTTGAAAAATAAAGTATAACAATTGAAACTGAAAAGTCTTCTTATTGAATAAAAATAATTCCCACCTAATTTTGAACCCCAAATAATAATAATGGACATTAAATAACATTTTAAAAGTTATAAAGCATACCTTCTCTCATTTATTCTTCATAACAATGCTGTAAAATAGTGAAGGTAGTTATTATCATTTCTATGTAACAGGAGAGGAAATTGGATCTCAAAGACGATAAATCACTTACTCAGGGTTAAAGAATCAGGATTAAAGAGCTAATAAGTGTAAGAGAGAGGAACCTGTACTCAAAATACAGCAAAACATCCTTAAGCTACACAACATTCCGCCAAGGGCAAATGAAGGGACCTAGGTTAATTATTTGGGTTAAGAGGATAGCTTCAAGAATGTGTGACCTTGGAAAAGTTTTGGAGGTGGAACTAAGATGGCAGAGTGAAGCCAAGAAGCTGCTCAAGGTCTCCCAGCTCAAATGATATCCGGAAAAGCCAGTGGTAAGATTGTGATTACAGTGGATCAGCAAACCAGAACTGGTTCTGACTTAATAAAACAGTGGCAAAGCAGATCAATGAGACAGCTTTCAATCTCAGTGCAGAAAACAAATTGCCAGCCCAGGAAACCAGACAACAACAGGTAGGATTAGGTGAGGCTAATCTGTGAACAAGTCAAAACACAAGAAGCCCCTATGCTCAAAGCCAAGGCTAAAAGCAGCACAAGAAGCTTAGGCTTCAAATGGATGATTCTTGATTGTTATCCTAGGTCCTTTGCCTTCCAGAATATGATATTCCAGGCCATGATCCAAAAACCAATTGGAGATTAAATAATATAATTCTAAAGAATGAGTGGGTTAAATAACAAATCAAAGAAATTATCAATAATTTCATCCACGACAATGACAATTCTTGAGAAACATACCAAAATTTATGGGATGTAGCCAAAGCAATTCTTGGGTAAAATTTTATATCCATAAATACTTACATTAAAAAGAAAAAAAGAAAGAGATCATCAATGAATTGGGCATGCAACTAAAACTAGAAAAAGAACAAATTAAAACCCTCCCCAAATTAAATATCAAATTGGAAATTCTGAAAATCAAAAAAGAGATTAATAAAATTTAAAGAAAACTTAAACTAATAAAAGAGTTGGCTTTATGGGAAAAAAAAAAAAAACAAAAAAAAATAAATAAACCTTTGGTTAATTTGATTAGAAAAACGAAAAGAAGTTAATTTATCAGCACCAAAAATGAAAAGGGTGGTGCGGCTAGGTAGTGAAGTGGATAGAGCCCCAGCCCTGAAGTCAGTAAGACCTGAGTTCAAATCTGGCCTCAGACACTTAACACTTCCTAGCTGTGTGATCCTGGACAAGTCACTTAATCCCAATTGCCTCAGCAAGCAAACAAACAAGAAAATGAAAAGGGTGAATTTACCACCAATGAAAAAAGAAATTAAAGCAATAATTAGGAGCTACTTTGTCCAACTCTGTGACAATAAATCTTACAATCTAATTGAAATAGAAGAGTATTTACCTCATTATAAATTACCTAGATTAGCCAAAGAGGAAATAAAATACTTGAATAGTCCCATTTTAGAAAAAGAAATTGAACAAATCATCAATGAACATCCTAAGAAAAAAATCTCCAGGATCAGATGGATTTACCAGTGAATTCTATAAACATTTAAAGAGCAATTAATTCTGATACTATATAAATTATTTGGAAAAATAGGCAAAGAAGAATTCCTGCCAAATTCCTTTCATGACACAAATATGAAGCTGATACTTAAACTAGGAAGAGCCAAAACAGAGAAGGAAAATTACAGACCAATTTCCCTAATGAATATTGATGAAAAATTTTAAATTATAAAATATTAGCAAACCTTTCAGCAGGATAATTCACTATGACCAAATGGAGTTTATACCAGAAATGTAGGGCTGGTTCAATATCAAGAAAACTATTGCCATAATTGGCAATATCAAAAACAAAACTAGCAGAAATCATATGATAATCTCAATATTCAAAAAAAGATTTTGACAAATAAAAATACGAGAGAGTTCAGAATAAAAGGAGTTTTACTTAAAATGATAAGCAGCATTTATCTAAAACTATGAGCAAGAATTATTTGTAATGGAGATAAGCTGGACACATTACCAAAAATTGTTGGGAAAATAACATTGTCAGAAAATCAAAACAGACCTACATTTCACTCCACATACGAAAATAAGGTTAAAATGGGTCCATGAGTTAAGCATAAAGGGTGATATTATAAGGAAATTATGAGAACAAGGGATAGTTTACCTATCAGAACTTTGGAGAAAGGAGAGATTTATGACCAATCAAGAAATAGCAAACACTATAAAATGCAAAATGGATAATTATGATTACATTAATTAAAAAGTTTTTGCACAAACAAAACCAGTGCAGTGAAGAAACAGAAATATAAAGCTAAAAATATTTTTTTATAGCCAAAGTTTCTGACAAAGTCCTCATTTCTAAAATATATAGAGAACTGACTAAAAATCTATAAGAATACATTCTTTAATTTATAAATGGTTAAAGATATGAACAGAATTTTCAGGTGAAGAAATTAAATATTTCTAGTCATATGAAATAAAATGCTCTAAGTTATTATTGATTAGAGTAATGCAAATCAAAACAACTCTGAGGTATCTAAGGGAGGGAGGAAAGATGGAAGGATGGATGGAAGAGAGGAAAAGAAGAAGGAAGGAAGGAAGGAAGGAAGGAAGGGAAGAAGGGAGGGAGGGAGGAAGGAAGGGAGGGAGGAAAGGAGGAAGAATGGAAGGAAGGATGGAAGGATGAAAGGAAGGAAGGATAATCTACAGGTTGGCAACTTCATCCTTGAACATTAAGAAAATGAATTTATGGCTTTATTATCCCCAAACTCTTAAATTTCTAATGTCTTACATATTATTCCTAGTGTGGACTTAGACTCATTAACAGACTAAATTTGCCTTTTGCATTGCTATACATATTCTTCATTATGCCAAGAAAGAATCAAACAGGACCAATCTTGTGGTCCTTTAAAACATCCAAAGCCATTTTGACTACCAATATAGAATTCCATAAAAGCACTTCACCAAGAACTAATAGTATATTCCATCTTCTTTTTTTATCCTAACACTGTTAAATTCCCAAAATTTTATGTGAAGTTGCTTCAGTGGACTTAAAATGCTGTTTGGGTGTTTCAGCAAATAAATATTCATTGATGAAGTATCAATTTATAGATGTTCTAAATTTCTTGCTCTGTGGAAAGAGAACTCAATTTGTATTTGGAAACCTTAGTTCAAGCCCTGACTGAATTACTCTGTGATTTTAGGCAAATCAATTAATTCTTTGAGCTTCAATTTTGCAGAATGGAGATAACTCTTCTGTGACTTATCACACTGGTTTGTTTCAAATAAAGTCATTTTCATAAGTTAAGCTTATGAACTTGTAACATGAACTTATATAAACATGAACTAGTACTACTGATGTACTTTTTGTTCTTTCATTTCTCATTAAAACTCAAATTTAAAAACAAAATTTAACATTTTCAACTCAAACTCAAAATTAAACCATCATACGGTGCATTATGAATCATATCAATCCTGGTTACATAATGATGATGGAATAATATAATATATTATGTATTACTAATGTATTGCTCAGATTAGGAAGAGGCTCAAGTCAGTTCCAATATTTTCAAGATTAAAAAAAAAAAGCTGCATTGTAACTACTCCTACTTTTAACCATCTATCAGAGAGAAAAGCAGATAATCTTATCACAAATCAATTTTTTCTGGGTTAGTGGAAGGGAATGAGGAACTTAAATGAATATACTACAGTGAGGAAGGGAGAAGAATGGAGTCATAGCAAAGATGGGAAAAGGAAGAGGCCCTAAATAGCAAATTTTCAGATCAGATATGGCTATGACATACTCCCCAGGGATACATAACTTTGTGCTACAAACAAATAAACAGACAGTAATAGGCTTTTTTCTAACCCTCCTCCAGCACTTTTCACAGCAATTTCATGGCATAAAAAGTATAGACAAGCAGAACCAAAGCTGGCAAAGAGCATCCTGAGGAAGATTGTTATTAGCCTTCAGATTTAATCTGCAAATTGCCTACTAGATTTCAAGTAAATCCTTTTAAGACAAGAGCAGTATCTTATCTTTGTTTTAGACACTGCCTTCTGGAGAGGAGACTCTCAATAAACATTTCTTTAAACAATCAAGTAAGTGGCTGGTCCTTTTTGACCCCTTTAGGGGTTTTCTTGACAAAAATAGTGTAGTGATTTGTCATTTCTTTCTCTAGCTCATTTTACAGATGAGAAAACCAAAGCAAGCAGGGTTAAGTGACTTGTCTAGAGTCATACATCTATTAAGTATTGAGGCCAGATTTGAACATAGGAAGATTTCCTAACACTGGGCTTACTTAGTATGAATGGATCAAGAAAAGCTTTATGCAGAAAATGATGCCTGAGGTTTGTCTTAGGGAAGAGTGAGTCGTAGAAAGATTAAGGATGCAGTGTATTCTACATTTTGCCAGCTCAAAGGCCTGGAAGGATATGGGAATGTCTTCTATGAGGTACAAAGATAACTAATTGGATTGAGTATTATAGAAGAAAGAGTTCTATCTTATATGGATGCTAGTTGTTTTGGATTTTCAGACATATTTTTTAATTAATTATAGTTTTTATTTACCAGATATATGCATGGATAATTTTACAGCATTGACAATTGCCAAACCTTTTGTTCTAATTTTTCTCCTCCTTCCCCCCACTCAGATGGCAGGTTGACCAATACATGTTAAGTATGTTAAAGTATAAATTAAATACAATATATGTATACATGTCAAACAGTTGTTTTGCTTTACAAAAAGAATCGGACTTTGAAATAGTATACAATTAGCCTGTGAAGGAAATAAAAAACGCAGGCAGACAAAAATTGAGGGATTGGGAATTCTATGTAGTGATTCATAATCATCTCCCAGAGTTCTTTCGCTGGGTGTAGCTGCTTGTCTTCATTATTGAACAAATGGAACTCATTTGGTTCATCTCATTGTTGAAGAGGGCCACGTCCATCAGAATAGATCATCATACAGTATTGTTGTTGAAGTATATAATGATCTCCTGGTCCTGCTCATTTTACTCAGCATCAGTTCATGTAAGTTAAGATATATTTTTAACTGAGACTTTTAATTATTTTTTTGCATAACTATTTAAGTATAGTTTCCTTTATAATTCTATTTTATATATTCAAAACTGTTATTCTAAGAAAAGATCCAAAGTTCTACCATACTGCTAGAGAGATCTCTGAAACAAAAAAAGGTAAAGATGCTATTGTAAAGTTCATAGGAAGCCACTAGTTTATTCAGCTGGGAAATCACGATTATAACTGAACTTAAAGAAAATTAATGTGGTAGTGATGTGGTGCAACCCTTGGGAACTATGTGGTAGACACCCCAATAGCAGTAGAGACTCCAAATTCTTTTCAAGAAACCCCACACCACCGTGCTTTGGAAATGTATAGTCACCTTAGGAATGTATATACTGGGAATGCCGTGGTATAATCTTGGAGGATATATGTGAAAGAAAGGGAATTGGGCCAATATCTTTATTCCACTAAGTTAAACTTCAAGGATATCTGGTTAGTTATCCAAAAGTCTGGGCTGCTATGTAGCACCTGGGCCCAAATAATTAACACTTGTTAGTTTCAAGGTATTTTCTCTCCTTCCTAGAACATACCCTTGCCTGATAATAATCTTTTGTGATAAAAACATCCCTATTACCATATATTAGTATACCTAGTTCCTGGATTCCCATCTTGTACTTGCTGACTTAGACAAATTCACAATCCCCTAAGACTCTCCCTAACTCTCTAGTTCCCCTTCCCCTCTCCCTCCCTCCCTTTGACTTTTAAGTAGTATTTCTTTCCTCTCAACTCCCACCTAGATCTCCTTTTGGTTAGCTTGTAAGCTTTCCATGAAATAAACTGCTCCTTTTGGCTACAAAAAGACCTTTGTGATTTTATTTTCATATTCCAAAATGCTCTCTCAGAACTTTGGTCGTCTTTAGTGGCAGTTTGTAGAAGGACTGGAGAGTCTTGAGAAGAGAACAATGATATTTGTGCAGCAATCTAGACCTGACCGAGACTTGATTGGGACAAGAGCTGAAGACAAGGGAATAGGCAGGAGCAATCTCATGCATGGTCTAAGAGCATCCTGATTTTTTCTAGGTTAGGGATAGGAAACCTTTTTTCAGCTAAGGGCCATTCAGATATTTATAATATTATTCGTGGGACACATAAAATTATCAACTTATAGAACTCAAGGAGTGGGAGGTTGTTGTCCTAGCTTTCAGCTCATATTTTTATATATATATATATATATTCCCCCCCCCCCCCATACCAGAAACCATCTCTGCAGGTGGGTTTAATTATGTGGTTTTTGTTGTTCGGTCCTTCAAACTTCTTAATCTATTTGGGATTTTCTTGGGAGCGATACTGAAATGGTCTGCCATTTCCTTCTGCAGCTCATTTTACAGAAGAGTAAACTGAGGCAAACAGCGTTAAATGGCTTGCTTAGGGTCACACAGCTCGAAAAAGACCACGTTTGAATACGAGTCTTTTTGCACCAGGCCACCTAGTTAATAGCTGCCAACTCACTTGAGAAACAGTTGCAGTCCTCTCCCCACCAAAGGTATATTAGTATGGTTCAATGCATCACTTGCAGGGCACACCCAGACACTCCCACCATTTCTGAATCATTAAGCTCTGGGACTTGCTGACCTTAAAGGCAGGCAAGGAGGGACGACGGAAAGGCAAGGAACAGGAGAAGGAACTGCGGTGAAATGAAAAGACGTTAGGAGCCCCGCACCGCACGCTTTGCTTGGCTTCCCTCCCCTTTCCCCAGATTCTGCAGCTGTAGCAAAGTATGAGGATCCCCGCTTCTCCTCCCCTAGCCCCGCCTTTAACCCGCCTTCCCGGGACTCACCAGGAAGCCTACCAGGTAGAGGTAACACAAAAATCTGCCAAGCCGGGAGGACTGAGCCGCGGTCCCCGCCTCCTCCCGCTCCCGGTCCTCGGCAGACCGAAGCTCTGCCCTGGGAGCCGCCGCCCCCATCCTCCATGCAGAGAGGCCCTCAGCCCCGGATGGGGAAGGAACTGGGGTGTGGGGCAGTTAAAGATGATGCTGCAGGAGCTGGAAGGAGTCTCAGGTCAGGAAGCGGGTCCAGCTGATCCGCCCCAGCTCTCAGCCCAGCCCCGCCTCGCCTCTAGCGGAAGACTACCAGGCGCCGGCGCACTGGCCGCCCTCGCGGCATAAAAGCCCCGCCTTCCCACGGGACGGAGGGCTGCGCACCCTAGATCTGATCCTGATGTGGCATGGGCCCTGGACCCTGGACTCTGGACCCTGGACCCCGGACCCTATGCAGCTAGATTTCTCTCTGCTAAATGCACTGCGCCGGGAAGGAAGGAGGAATGTAACAAACATTTATTAAGCATTTACTGTGTGCACTATATATACATACATATATATATATACACACACACACACACACACACACACACATATATATATATATATATATATATATATATATATATATATATATATATATATATATATATATATATATATATATATATATATATATATATATACATACATATATATATATATACACACACACACACACACACACATATATATATATATAGTATATTATTTGATCTTTAATACAATCCTAGGAGATAGGCAATGTTATCACCACTTTTTCATAGTTGTGGAAAGTGAGACAGACAAAAGTTAAGTGATCCTCTTGGCTTTTTTTTTTTTTTTTTTTTAAATCTCTAAATAGTGTCCCTCACCCCTTCCTGCTATTTCCACATCCACCTTTTAAGGAGGCAAGAACTGCAATACCTTGTTGTTCACATGAAATCAAGCAAAATATATTTTTGCATGAGTCATGTCAACTGTTCTACTCTCCAAAAAAAAAAAAATTGTAAAAAAGATAAAGGAAAATAATATACTTCAATATGCACTCAGAAGTCCATAATTCTCTTTCTGAGTGGATAGCATTTTTTATTTATAAGTAATTTGGAATTATATTAGATCATTGTATTGATCAGAATTAATAAGTCTTTTGCAGCTGATTATCTTTTCAATATTGTTATTTGTGTTTCTTGTTCTCTTGGGTCTGCTCATTTCATTTTTACATCACTTCATAAAAATCTTTCCAATTCTTTCTGAAGCTGTCCCCTTCACAAATCATTGTTTTTTTTTTTCTTTCTTTCTTTTCTTCTTTTTTTTTTTTTGTTGTTGTTATTGTTTGGTTGGTTTTTTAGGTTCTTGTGTTGGGAGAGCTCAGAAAAAAAATGGGCTTTTATTTTGCTCATTTTGGCTCAATCCTCAGTGCCACAGTGCTAATAAATGTCTGAAGACAGATTTTAAACTCAGATTTTCTTGATTTTAGCCTCCAACCCTTTCTTCTATACCATCCAGGAGGGAAAGACCTTATCTGGAGTTATAAATGGGGACTATGGTGATACAGCTACAAACCACAGAACTTTGATAATGATAGGACTATGGTGAAACAGCCACAAACCACAGAACTTTAACAGTGATATTGACTAGAATTGTGAATGCACTGATACAATTATCATCTATTTTGTCTGGATTAAATAATTGTTTATGAGTACAGAGAGCAACTATATATCCCAGTGGAGTCCTGGGGTTAGGTCAAATGAACTCAGACACTCACTTGCTGTGTGACCTTGAGCAAGTCACTCAATCCTGTTTGCTTTAGTTTCCTCATCTGTAAAATGAGCTGGAGAAGGAAATAGAAAACTACTCCAGTATCTCTTTTGCCAAGCAATAGCAACAACAACCGAACCAATCCCTAATGGGGACATGAAGAGTTGGATATGACTGAAGAATAATATGCTTAATGAGGTATTCATTTACCTAGCTCGGCCACTGCATACAGTTAGGATGATTGATTTCAGAGTCTGCTAAACTTTTAAAAAGAGAAGATAAACATGGAGAGAGCCAGAACTAATTCAGTCAGAAAAACACAAAGACTGGTTTCCTGGAAGGAAATCTGGGTGGTTCCCTGACTCCACAGCACTGTGACCTCTCCAGAATAGTGTACCACCAAATTCCAGATTGAGAGTCAACAATGTTCCAGGTCAAGACAAGAGCTCTTGAAACTGAAGCTGTCAGCAGTGGAAAGCAGCAAAGAAGTAACAGAAATTACTGAACCTGAGAAGTCTGTAGATGAGTGATCAATGATCCCAAATCACAGAGTTCATTTCTCACAATCATGCAAATGTATATATCCCCAGCCCTTTAGTAACATGGAAAAGTACTGCTGTTGGGTATGCTTCATGGTGGGTTGTATACCCTATTGAGAACTCAGAGCTCTGGGTCTCTGTCTTATTTAATATCTGATTCTGCTACTGAAAAAATTCACAGGGACCAAAGAGAGGGGCCTAAGGCACTCATACTGCTGCAACTTCTCCTTACAACTTATTCCTTATCTTCTCCAAGGGCATCATGATAAGGGAAGTTTGCTCACTGATTATGATTAGGGGGAGCCTTGCAAACATGACTAAATGAAGCTAGCATAGATAGATTACTTGCATAGATATGTATATGTATATACACTTATATACCCAGTATATGAGTGGTTCAAGCAGTAATCAAACATGGAATAGGCCCTGTGAGCTAGGGCCCCATTGCAAGAGGTCAATCTCAAAGATTCCCTGGACAATGCTGAGCTCCCAAACTAAAGAGAAACAAAAGATAAAACCTTTGAAGGAGAGCAAGAAATCTTGATTTGGCCTTATTCTAGGCTTGCATTTAGAATTATACTGCAGGTCTAGGGAAAATAGGACAAATCTTCCTCCCATTCTTTTCACCTATTGGTAAAACACCCCAAACTGGGTAGTTCTTGCTTTCTGTAGAATCCCTAGGTGATTAGCATATTGTTTGACTTCCTAGTGACCACATTTTTATCTCCTTGAAAGAGTGCCTCAAGTTTGGAGGACAGGATAGGTTCCTAGAGGAGATAAAGTTCATCAGAAAGGGAAGGTGATTTATCTTGATTGTTTAAAGGGGGGGGGTTCTCAAACTACTGCCCTCAGGCCAGATGCAGCCCACTGAAGATGTTTATGCGGCCTGCCGAGTTATGGCAAATGGGCTGAGGGGCGGAGACAGAGCGTGAGCTTTTGTTTTTACTACAATCCTGCCCTTCCACAGTCTGAGAGACAGTGAATTGGCCCCCTATTTAAAAAGTTTGAGGACCACTGGTTTAAAGGATTATATATAATATATATTAGGTGTACAATTTGGGAGGCAAAAAAGCATTTGCAAAATTTCCTAAACACAATTCCATTTTCCTCCTCCTCTTCTTCCATAATCTAGTCCTTGTTCTCTCTCTCCGTCTCTGTCTTTCTCTGTCTCTCTCTTTCTCTCTCTGTCTCTCTCTCTGTCTCTGTCTTTCTCTGTCTCTCTGTCTCTCTCTCTGTCTCTCTCTCTCTCTGTCTCTCTATGTGTATATGGCTGTCTCTGTCTCTTTTTCACACAAGTTTGTATCTATCTATACTTATATATTTAACATACAAACATATGTTGTTATTTCAGTAATGTCCAACATTTCATGACCCCATTTGGAATTTTTTCCAGAAATACTGGAGTGGTGTGGCATTTCCATCATCACCCTTTTTAACAGATGAGGAACAGTAACAAACAGGGTTAAGTGACTTGCTCAGGGTCACGCAATTAGTAACTGTTCAAGGACAAACTTAAACTCATATACTCATGAAGATGAGTCTTCCTGATTCCAAGTCCAATGCTTTATCCACTTTGCCACCTACCTGCCATAATTATTCTCTTTATCACATACACACACACATTCATATATTTACATACATGTGTGTATGTGTATACACACACACACACACACACATTATATATATATATATATATATATATATATATATATATATATATATATATATATATATATATATATATATATATATATATACCTAAGTATACATATATATGTATACACATACTAATTCAATGGGAAGTTCAAAGCCTATATTAGGCCTTTTGGTTTTTTTGGCATCAAATTTAGGTACTTCTTTCTTTTGAATAATAATATTTCTCACAGAAGACACCCCGGTAGTGTTGTGGAATTTGATACAGTCAGTACAATGTTATTGAGAGGTAAAATAGTGTGGTGGTTAGGATTTTAGGCCTGGAGTCAAGAAACCTGGAGTTTATGTCTAAGATGTGTGATTATAGCAAATAAATTACTTAACATTTCTAAGCTTATGTTTCTTTAAAGCTAAATGAGGCTAATAATACCTCTGATGCTTTCATCACAGGGTTGTTGTGAGGATCGAATGAAGTAATTTATATAAACTTTGCAAACTTTAAGGTGCCATGTAAATGTATATAATTACTCTTTTTTCACAACCAAGAGTATCTAGAGATATCACTATCTATAAAGCCCCCTATAATGGACATCTTACTAGACAGAAATAAGTATCTTTGTTAAACATATATTTCCTTATTTTGTGCCTAGCTAGACATTGATATTAGCGGATTATTGAATAACTATTATGTATAAAAGGCCCCCTACAAATGTATAAGGAAGTTGTAGTCATAATTACTCATAGGCTTAAATATTTTCTTAGTCATTTTTCATCTCCACCTGCTGGTAGTTCTTTATCTAGGTCAATTTTAATAATAAATAGTTTTATTTAATTTTGTAATAAAAATAAAACAAAATGAAACAATTAGTAAAAGCATAATCAGATCAGTTGTAGCAGCCCAATAAGCAGAAAATGTAGCCAATCTCAATGCTTGCTCCTACCATCAATATTCACTAACTATATGCTTTACTGTAGCCACAGGAGAAGAAATCTTGAAGTTCATTGGCTTGATAGAAACCTTTGATTTCTGATTCTAAAGGAAGGAATTGCATGTTAGCCATAATTCATGAAAGGAAAATAGTTGACCAACTAGAAGCACAATGGTTATTCATAGACCTTCTAGCTATAGAGTACTATCAAAGTGCTTATTGGACTTCTCCTGGCTAATACATGTCAAAGACATTGGCTGATGAATCCAAGTATTGATGATTAAGTATGCCCTCAATAGGACAGCAGGAATAACTTAATCCACAGGGTAATAAGGATAATGATAATAAGATGATGATAACAAAGTTAGCACTTTATATAGCAGTTACTGTGTTCCAGGCATTGTACTAAGGGCTTTAAATGTATTAGTATATTTTATCTCACAACTATCCTAGGAGAATTACTGTTAAGTCATTTTAGTCATATCAGACTGTCCATGATCCCATTTAGAGTTTTCTGAATGGTTGCTATGTCCTTTTCCTTTTCCAGCTCATTTTATAGATGAGTAAAGTGAGGCAAACAGGGTTAAGTGATGTGTCCAGGGTAACACAGCTAGTAAGTATCTGAAAACAGATTTAAATTCAGGTCTTTTTGGCTCCAAAAAGTAGTAGTAGTAGTAAAAAGTAGTAAAAAGTAGTAGTGTTCTAGCTACTGGGCTAGTGTTCTAGCTACTATGCCACTTTAAGTATTGCTATTATTTCCATTTCACAGTGAGGAAATTGAAGCCAACAGAGGTTAAGTACCTTGCCCATAGCTAGTAAGTGTCTGAGGACAGATTTGAATTCAGGTCTTCCTCACTCTAGGCCCTGGGTTCTATCCACTTCACTATCTTGTTGCCTTATAAATAGAATTGCTTTTTCTTTGGTCCCAGAATTTTGAATAAGACCATGCCCATAGGTAGCCATCTTTCCCCCACTGTCTATCTCCTTTTCTGATAGACATTTCTATCTATCCTCCTTTTTACTTTCTTAAGTTTGGTACATTGTGGGTCTCAGTATTCACTATCATTTTCTATTCCTGCTGGCTAAGTAGTACTTTTTACTCAAGGGTTCCACTTCCTTTCTTCTCATTCTCTTCTAAACTCTCTGTAATCTGGCTTCTGAACTCATCATTGAACCAAAACTGCTTATCCAAAATTATTAATGATCTCTTAATTACAAAATCTAATAGCTTTTTTCTTAATCCTCATCATTCTTGACCACTCTGCAACATTTCACACTATTGATCTTTTCCTGATTAATTCCCTTTTCCTGGGTTTTAATGATAGTTCTTTCAGTTCTTCTCTTAACTAAGCACTTTTTTTTTTTCACACTTCTTTGCTGTATCTTCCTTTCCCACTAATTGCGACTAAACTCTAAGACTGTCCTGAGTTCACTTCTCTTTTCTCTCTAAATTGTAATTGGTGATCTCATTGACTCCCATGGGATCAATGATTTCTGTGCAGATAATTCTTAGATCTATATATTCAGCTTTACTCTCTATCTTAATTTCATCACTACATTACTGCCTTTTAGAAATTTCCAAATGGATGGGTCAAACTCAACATGTCCAAAACAGAACTTAATATCTTTTGCCTCAAACTGTCTCTTCTTTCGAACTTTCATTTTTCCAACTAACCCAATTAATGTGCAGTTTTATAAGCCTTCTTAATTCCTCATCCTCCTTCACTGTACATCTTGAATCACTTGTCAAATTTTGCTATTTCTAATTTCCTCAATATTTGTTGAAGATATTCCCTTCTTTGCTCACAAAAACATTGTCTCAGCTCAAATTCTCATCACCTCTTATTTTTATTATTATAATAGTTTCCTAATTGGTCACCTAGTTTGTCCTTCCCTATTCAAATCCATTCTCCTCAAGATGCTGAAGTGGTTTTCCTAAAGCACAGGTCTGACCATAAAATACCCCTACCCACTCAATTGATAAACTCCAGGGGATCTCTAGTACCTCTAGGATTACATATACATTCCTCTGCTTGGCACTTAAATCTCTCTATGGCCTAACCTTTCCCATCTAGTTTTCTCATGACTTTTTACCTTTGTACTTTTGAACTGGTTGTTCCCCACTCTTGGAATTTTCTCCCTTTTCATAATACCCTGGCTTCCTTCAAGATTCACCTTAACCTACATTTGGCAGCAACTAGTGACTTACCTTTCATGTGCACTAGATATACTTTGTTTAGGATGCCCACTATCACCATTACTATTCAATATAGTACTAGAAACGCTAGCCTCGGCAATAAGAGCCGAGAAAGAGATTCAAGGAATTAGAGTAGGAAATGAGGAAATCAAACTATCACTCTTTGCAGATGACATGATGGTATACTTAGAGAACCCCAAAGACTCTGCTAAAAAGCTATTAGAAATAATTCAGAATTTTAGCAAAGTGGCAGGATACAAAATAAATCCACATAAATCCTCAGCATTCTTATATATCACCAACAAAACACAACAGCAAGAGATACAAAGAGAAATTCCATTCCAAACAAATGTTGAGAGTATAAAGTATTTGGGAATCCATCTACCAAAGAATAGTCAGGAATTATATGAGAAAAATTACAAAACACTTGCCACAAAAATAAAGTCAGATTTAAATAATTGGAAAGACATTCAGTGCTCTTGGATAGGCCGAGCGAATATAATAAAGATGACAATAGTCCCCAAACTAATCTATTTATTTAGTGCTATACCAATCAGACTCCCAAGAAACTATTTTAATGACCTAGAAAAAATCACAACAAATCTTAAGGAAGAATAAAAGGTCGAGAATTGCAAGGGAACTAATGAAAAAAAAGTCAGAGGAAGGTGGTCTAAGTGTACCTGATCTAAAGCTATATTATATAGCAGAGTCACCAAAACCATTTGGTACTGGCTAAGAAATAGAACGGTAGATCAGTGGAACAGATTAGATACAAAGGACAAAAAAGGGTACATCTATAGCAATCTAATATTTGACAAACCCAAAAATAACAACATTAGGGACAAAAATTCATTATTTGGAAAAAACTGTTGGGAAAACTGGAAATTAGTATGACAGAAATTAGATATGGATCCACACTTAACACCATATACCAAGATAAGATCAAAATGGGTCCATGATTTAGGCATAAAGAATGAGATCATAAATAGATTAGAGGAACAGAGAATAGTCTACCTCTCAGACCTGTGGAGGAGGAAGGAATTTATGACCAGAAGAGAACTAGAGATCATTATTGATCAAAAAATAGAAGATTTTGATTACATCAAACTAAAAAGTTTTTGTACAAACAATACTAATGCAAACAAGATTAGAAGGGAAGTAACAAATTGGGAAAATATTTTTTAAAGTAAAGGTTCTGACAAAGGTCTCATTTCCAAAATATATAGAGAACTGACCCTGATTTATAGGAAACCAAACCATTCTCCAATTGATAAATGGTCAAGGGAAATGAACAGACAATTCTCAGATGATGAAATTGAAACTATTTTCACTCATATGAAAGAGTGTTCCAAATCACTACTGATCAGAGAAATGCAAATTAAGACAACTCTGAGATACCACTACACACCTGTCAGATTGGCTAAGATGACAGGAACAAATAATGATGAATGTTGGAAGGGATGTGGGAAAACTGGGACACTAATACATTGTTGGTGGAGTTGTGAAAGAATTCAGCCATTCTGGAGAGCAATTTGGAACTATGCCCAAAAAGTTATCAAACTGTGCATACCCTTTGATCCAGCATTGTTGTTATTGGGATTATGTCCCAAAGAAATACTAAAGGGCGGAAAGGGACCTGTATGTGCCAAAATGTTTGTGGCAGCTCTTTTTGTTGTAGCTAGAAACTGGAAGTTGAATGGATGTCCATCAATTGGAGAATGGTTGGGTAAATTGTGGTATATGAAGGTTATGGAATATTATTGCTCTGTAAGAAATGACCAGCAGGAGGAATACAGAGAGGCTTGGAGAGACTTAAATCAACTGTTGCTGAGTGAAATGAGCAGAACCAGAAGATCACTAAACACTTCAACAACAATACTGTATGAGGATGTATTCTGATGGAAGTGGAAATCTTCAACATAAAGAAGATCCAACTCACTTCCAGTTGATCAATGATGGACAGAAATAACTACACCCAGAGAAGGAACACTGGGAAGTGAATGTAAATTGTTAGCACTACTGTCTATCTACCCAGGTTACTTATACCTTTGGAAGCTAATAATTAATGTGCAACAAGAAAATTGTATCTACACACATATATTGTATCTAGGTTATATTGTAACACATGTAAAATGTATGGGATTACCTGCCATGGGGGGGGGGAGGAAGTGGAGGGAGGGAGGGGATAATTTGGAAAAATGAATAAAAATAAAATAAAATAAAATAAAATAAATAGATATACTTTGTTTAAATCTAAATATGTATGCATTGTTTCTCCTTGCCCACACTCCAGCCCCAATAAAATGTAGCCTTTTTGAGAGCAATGGCTCTCACAATCTTCTGTTACATTATTAATAAAATTCTTCTTGCTCATAATCCTCTTCAATAAATGGTACCAATGTTGGAAATTTCATAAATGACACTTTTTTTTTTGCTTCTTGTCTTTTTTTTTCTCCTTTACCAAGAGCAATATTACAGAAGATGACAAAATATTCCATTATGTATTGTAGCTTATTGTCTTTGAGCACATTATGAAATGAACTCAACCAATATCTTTATTTTCTTTTGTTTTTTCTTCTATTGAATTACAACTTCATTTTTGTTTTCTTATTTTATTTATTGTTAAAATGTCAATTTTTGTGATTTCATTCTTCCAAAAGGGGAAAATGATTTCTTATTTAGAATTCTAAAAATTATATTAGTGCTTATAGTTTAAAAATAATTGTATTCTAAATATCCACAAGAAAGAAAAACAAACAAAAAAGGTAAGTAAAAAATATATGATTTGATCTGTATAGCGTATACTGATGACATTTTCCATCCCATGTCTATTGGAATTGTTTTGTATTACTAAAAAGAGTTTAGTCTATCATAGTTAATCGTCACACAATCTTGCTATTACTGGTATGTTATTCTTCTGGTTCTGCTCACTTTATTCAGCATTGGTTCGTATAGGTGTTTCCAAACTTTTCTGAAATCAGCCTGCCCAACATTTCTTATAGAACAATAATATTTCATCATATTCACATATCATAACTTATTCAGTCTTTCCCCAACTGATAGTCATCCACTAAATTTCTAGTTCCTTGACTCCACAAAAAGACCTGTTATACACATTTTTGCATGTGTGGGTCCTTTCCCCTGTTTTATGATCTCTTTGACACAATAGTGATGGTGCTGGATCGAAAGGGTCAGTACAGTTTTATAGTCCTTTGGGCATATTGTTCTCCAGAATAGCTGGATTACTCCATAACTCCACTAATAATGCATTAGTACTCTATTTTCCCACACCCTCTCCAATATCTATTATTTTTTTCTTGTCACCTTAGCCAATCTGATAGATGTGAGGTAATACCTCAGAGTTGTTTTAATTTGCATTTAGAGTAATCAATAGTGACTGAAAGCATTTTTTTCATATGAGTATAAATGGCTTTAATTTCTTAATTAAATCTGAAAATTGTCTCTTCAAATCCTTTGACTATTTATCAATTGAGGAATGGCTTGTATTCTTATAAATTTGAGTGAATTCTCTATACATTTGAGAAATGAGGCCTTTATCAGAAACACTGGCTATAAAATTTGTTTCTCAGCTTTCTGTTTCCCTTTTAATCTGGGTTACATGATTTTGTTTGTGCAAAGCTTTTTTTAATTTAATGTAATCAAAATTTTGTATTTTATAATGTTCTCTATTTCTTCTTTGGTCATAAATTCCTCCCTTCCTCATAGATCCAAGAAGTAAACTATTCTTTACTTTCCTGATTTGCTGTTTAATGTTTAAATCATGAACCCATTTCAATCTTATCTTAGCATAGAATGTGAGATTTTCCAGTGTTCCTGGCAATTTTTAGTGATTTATTATCCTAAAACTAGGAGTCTTTGGATTTATCAAATAATAGATTACTATAGACATTGACTATTGTGTCTTTTTTACCTAAACTATTCCACTGATGCACCACTCTATTTCTTAGGCAGTACCAGATAGTTTTGATAACTGTTGTTTATAATAGAGTTTTAAATCTGGTATAGCTAGACCACCCTCCTTTGCAGGGTTGTTTTTTTTTTTTTTTTCCATTAGTTTCCCTGATATTCTTAACCTTTTGTTTCTTTCAGCTGAATTTTAAAATTATTTTTTGTTTATAATTTTTTGTTCATTTGATTGATATGGCAACAAACAAGTAGACTAATTTAAGTAGAATTGTCATTTGTATTATATTAGTTCAGCCTACCCACAAGCATTGTTATTTTTCCAATTGCTTAGATCTGACTTTATGTAAAAAAGTATTTTGTAATTGTGTTTTTAAAGTTCCTGAGTTTGTCTAAAGTTATTTTAAATGGAATTTCTCTATCACTTGCTACTTGGCTTTGTTGGTAACAGATAGAATTATGAATTATGAGGGTTTATTTTATATCCTGCAACTTTGTTAAAAGTGTTCATTGATCAAGGAGTTTTTATAAGTAGATTCTTTAAATATATATCTCACTGCAAAGAGTGACAGTTTTCTTTCCTCATAGACTGCTCTAATTCCTTCAATTTCTTTTTCTTCTTTTATTCATAAAACAAATATTTGTATAGTACAATAATGAATAATAGTGTTGATAAGGGGTATCCTTACTTTATTCCTGATCTTATTGGGAACATTTCTTGCTTGTTCCCATTACAATGTAAATATAATGCTTTATGATGATTTTAGTTAGATGCTACTTAGCATTTTAAGAAAAACTCCATTTATTCCTGTGCTCTCTAGTGTTTTTTTTTAAATGGGAATAGATACTATATTTTTTCAAATGCTTTTTCCGCATCTGTTGAAATAATATATTATTTCTGTTAGCTTTATTATTGATATGTTCAATTATGCTGATAGTTTTACTAATGTTGAACCAGTTCTGCATTCCTAGTATGAATGCCACTTGGTCATACTATATTCATTCTGTTTATTAATTGATATAATCGCTTTGCTTATATTTTATTTAAAAATTTTTTATCAGTATTCATTAGAGAAAGTTTTCTATAATTTTCTTTCTCTGTCTTCCTAATTTAGTTATCAGCATCAGATTTGTGTCATAAAAGGAATTTAGTAGGGCTCCTTCACCTATTTTCCCAAATATTTTATATAGTATTATAATTAATTGTTCTTTTAAAGTTTTGTAGAATTCACTTCTAAATCCATCTGGCCCTTGAGATATTTTCTTAGGAAGTTCATTGATGACTTGTTTAATTTTTTTTCTCTAAAATGAAAATATTCAAATATTTTATTTCCTCTTCTATTAATCTGGACAATTCACATTTTTTTTTGGTAAATATTCACCCATTTCACTTAAATTGTCAGATTTATTGGCTTATAGTTGGACAAAATAATTCCTAGTTATTGGTTTAATTTTCTTCATTGGTGGTAAGACCACTATTTTAATTTTTGATACTGGTAATTTAGTTTTCTTTTTTCTTCTAATCAAATTAACCATAGGTTTATCTATTTTGTTGCTTTTTTTCATAAAACCAACTCTTTGTTTAATTTATTAGTTCAATATTTTTCTTATTTTCAGTTTTATTAATCTTTCCTTTGATTTTCAGAATTTCCAATTTGGTATTCAATTGAGGGTTTTTAATTTGTTCTACTTTCTATCTTTTTTTAGTTGCATATCCAATGCATTAATCTCCTCTTTCTCTCTTTTTTATCTAAAATATCTAGAGATATAAAATTTCTCCTAACATCTGCTTTGGCTACATTTCCTAAGTTTTGGTATGTTGTCTCATTAGTGTCATTCTCTTGGATGAAATTATTGATTGTTTCTATGATTTATTATTTGACCCACCCAACCTTTAGAAATACATTATTTGGTTTCCAAGTAATTTTTGGTCTGTCTTTTGATGATCCTTTATTGCTCATAATTTTTCTTCATTATCTGAAAAGAAGGAATTTAATATTTATGCATTTCTGCTTTTGATTGTAGGTTTTTATGCCCTAATGTATGGTCAATTTTTATATAAGTGCCATGTGCTGCTGAGACAAGGTATATTTCTTATTATCCCCATTCAATTTTCTCCAGAAGTCTTTCATAACTAACTTTTCTAAAGTCCTATCATCCTCTTTAACTTCTTTCTTCTTTCTTATTTATTTTATGATATTTTATGATTAGATTTATCCATTTCTGAAAGAGGGAAGTTGAGGTCCCTCACTAGTATATAGTATATAGACAGCTCAGGCAACTTTCTGGTTTTTCTCCTTGATCTTGACTCTGTCTTCTCTATCGCCTCCCCCCCCCAAAAAAAATTTATACTTTCAAAAAAAAGAAGCTAGTCTGCTATCTACTTTTTCTGATGAAGTATTTTACACTTTCTTGTATTTTTCATTTTTAAATTTCCTTTGACTGATTTTGATGTCTCATTGACTAATTCACTTCCATTTGTGATAGAAAGTCCTGAAAATCTAAAAATCTATCTGCATATTCATTGAATGTTCAATTTTTCTCATTCAATTTATAGATAATTTTTCTGTATATAATGTTTTTTGGTTGCAGACTTAGTTCTTTTAATTGTTGGTAGATATGATTCCAGGATCTGTAATCTTTTATTATGGCTACTGATAAATTCTGTGCAATTTTCATTGTAGCTCCAGGGTATTTGAATTGCTTTTTTCTTGTGTTTTGCAAAATTTTCTCTATGATCTGAAGATTTTGAAATTTGACAATAATGTTCCTATGTATTTTCCACAAAGGATTTTATTGAGGTGGTAATCAGTGAATTTTTTATGTTTCTATTTTTCCCTCCTGTTCCATCATTCCAGTAAAATGTTTTTGGATTATTTCTTGAATTATTGTGAAAAGGTCATTCTTCTGGTTCCAACTTTCAGGCAGTTCATTTGTTCTTATACTTTCTCTTCTTTCTCTGTTCTCCAGACATGTTGTTTTTCTTATGTTTTGCATTCTGTTCTATTTTCTCATTCTTTATATTCGGTTTTGTTATTTCTTGGTATCTCATAGTTTCACTGGCTTCTCCTTGCCCAATTCTAATTTTCAAAGAATTATTTTCATCTTTGAGCTCTCTATCTTGTTTTCTAGTTGGTTAACTTTTTTTTTTTTCATAATCTTCTTTTCCTTGGATGGTTTTTATTTTATTTTTCTAGTTTTTTCCTCAATGTCTCTCATTTGAATTTAAATTCTTTTTTTTTGAGTTCTATAAATTCTCTCTAGATAGGGATCCATTTCATGTTGCTCTTGGGTTAGAAGCATTTTTTACTTCAGTGTCCTCCTCTGAAGATGAATCTATCTTCCCTGTGCCCCATAGTAAGTATCATGGTGGTTTTTCTTTGCTAGTTCATTTTTTTAAAAAAGAGGTATTAGCAGAGGCACCTCCATTAAAGGGGTGAGGATGGTGCCTCATACTTTTCTTCAGCTCCCTCTTTGATCAGGACTAATTCAAGAACTCCACCCTCCTTCAAGCATCCACAGTCAGCAGCATCCCTTACCTGATGCTTTTGCACTCACTGGTTTCTTTTTGTCCAGGGCTGTGTCTCAACAGCACAGCTGAGCCTGGCATTCCTAATCAGCTAAGATTCATTCAGTCTTCCTGGAGTCAAACCCCAATTCTACAAACAGTCTGGGAGGTAAAAGTTTTTGTGGTTCCTCCTGAGGCTCCAGCCATACCCAACTAGGTTCAGGGCTTCCCTCTTAGTGTTCCAGTGGAAGTGTTTATACTTCACATGGATTAATTCTGGATTCTTTCTTCAGATCTTCTCCAATTGTATCAAGACTCCTGTTCCACACTGTCTTCTTGATTTTTCATGAGAATATGTTTATCCTGAGGCAGAAATTTGTTCTATTTGTTGAAGAAATTGGAAGAGTTTGAAGTTTACCAACCTACTTTGCCATCTTCCAAGAATCTTCCCCCAAATGATCTTTTAAATGAGTTGTTTTGTTCATTGAATGTTTTCCCATTTCACCAATTCTAGTTTTTTAGGGAATTGTTCTCTTTTTCCATTTCACCAAATTATATATATTTTAAGGCATAATTTTCTTCATACAACTTCTGTTTCTTTTTCCAGAGCTCTCATTTCCTTTCCCTATTTTTCTTCTAACTCTCCTTTAAGACCCTTTTTGAATTTTTGAATTCTTCCAAGAGAGCTTTTTGAGTTGGAAGCTTTGAGGCTTCACCTGGAGATGTTTTGTCTTCTGTGTCTTCAGGGTTTGATGTCTGTTCTTCCCCATCTCCATAATAGCTACAGTCAGAGCTCTTTTTTGCTTTTTTGTTCATTTCATCTGCTTTTAAGGCAAAGGGAAAATTGCCCCAAACATCATCTATAGGATGATAGGGGCTTCATACAGCCCTGAGGTGGGCCTGCTGGCTTCCTTCAGTGCTGGATGGGGGTGGCTAAGTCCTGTTTGTTATGCTGGGGTTCAGGGGCTCACTATTTACTTTCTATAGTTGTGTTGTAGGTCTCACAGTTAGTCTGATAAGTCACTGACTTCTGAACCAGGACAGAGTAGTCAAAGCAATTATATTTTGGCAAAGATCTACTCAATAGATTCCCTTGGGGCTTGGATGCCTCTTGGCCCTGGGCCTCTCCGCTCTGCAACTGTGCTAGAACCCTACTTCCCTCAACCTGAGTGAGATAGACTTTTCCTGAAGTTCTTCTAAAACATTTTGTGCTGCAAATTTGTTACAAATTTGTTATTGTGGATTCTGTCGCTTCAAAACCCATTCAGAAGCTTGATCTGGTGTTGATTCTGAGAAAGCCAGGAAGATCCCAGGCAAAGACCTATCTGCTCTTTGCCATCTACTATCTACTCTTCTTGATGAAACCTTGCTGATTTTAGTGACCACTGCATTTTTTCTAAATGCTTACAACTCATCTTTTTAATAAGCATATATTCTTATATTTTGTAAAAAATCAAAATCATTCACTTTCAATGTTAGAATGATTGTCTATTTTTTCCCCAAAATCAGGACATTTATAACATTTCTCTTTCTGTAATTCCCACATTATCTTTCCTTCTTTCTAAAATATTCCAAAGATTATCCAAAGCAACTAATCAATCATGTCTTCCTAATTTAAAATTACTGTTTTTAAATATTCCCTTATCCTTTCACCAGTTTTTGTTGACATGATTTTGTTAAGGTGATTTTATCACCTTATTTGACTGGAAATTTCCTGGGTATCTGGAGTCCTCTCATCCTTCAATATCCATCCTCTCCTCCAATGGGTGAGTTTCTTTCAAAATCTCTGTTTTGGTGACAGAATCAGGAAAGCTATGATTCATTCCCCTCCTGGCTGTGCTTCTGACTTTCTGGGCTTTGTTACTGTGATTAACAGATGTCTCACTCTGGAAATTCCCTCTTTGTCTGTGGCCCTTCTTATCTTGTAATATCGCTTTGCTATATTGGTCCCCTTCTCCCATTGGTGAGCTCCTTTCAGAGACTTCAATTTTAGGGAAGGTATTAAGTCAGTTATGCTTCATTCTCTTTTCAGCTATGTTTCTGCCTTGAAGGACTTTGCCACTACATCCTATATTCAGTGGATAACTATTTTCCCCCTCCCTTTCTTTTCCCTTTTATTTATTATCTTTCCCAATTAAAAAGCAGATGTTTGAACGCAGAGACTCTTTTTGATTCTATTGTATTTGTAGCACTTAGCACTTTACCTGACACATATAAGTTTAATAAATGCTTATTACATGATGACCTCAAGAAGATTCAGTGATTTCTTTGTTCTTCATATGTTTCTCTAGGAAATGGTGATTAAAAATTAAATGCATAATCCATGTATCAGAGACTAATGACAAAAAGGATCAAGGTGTATTTCCTTATTTTCTTGGTTTATAATCCCTACTGGGAAACCATATTAATGTCTCACCCTTGACATTGAGACTCTCCTTTTGAAACAATACAGTGATATTAAGAAAAGGATAGTTTTATCGAAAGGTTCAAGAAAACAATAGCACCTATAACAGAACCCTGAGAAAAAGAAATGAGAGAGTTGCATAAATAGTACGATCCCAAAGTTCTTTCTTTCCTTAGTCAATACCAAGTACAATTAGATAGGGCTTTCAGCAGTTCCAGCTTCGGAGGTTATTTCCTATGCTGTTTCCTGCAGACCTATTCATTTCCCAGCAGGTGGCACCAGGTATCAATCTCAAATGCAGTAAATCCTTTTTCTCAGTACATCTTTGCCACCCAATGCTTCAAAAATTCCTTATTTCCTGGATGTATTCTAGCGATCCACTGACAGATTAGGATTCTTATCTTTCTAATCCTTTGTTATTATCCCTCAAACTCATGACAGAGTGTAAAACTATTTCTAGTATGATTCCAAAACAATTCTAGTCACCCATATCAATGTTGCATGAGATTACAAATATCCCCATATTTTCCCCCTCAAAGAACACTAATTTCTCTTTAAATCCTATAAAATATGAAGAAATTGGAATGAATTATTCAAATATTATTTATTTTATTCAAATTTTTATTCATATTATTTATGCATATTTTTATTTTATTCAAATATTATTTCACTCTCTTAGAGTGAAGAGGACAGAAAGGTATAAACACTATCAATAGACCATGATGTTTACAAAATAACTGTATAAAAGGTGAGTCTTATAAATGCATTGGGCTTTCTAGATGAAAAATTTACTAATATAGAAATTACCTTTACCTATTTGCTTTCTGTCTTTTTGCCCTTTTTTCCTCTTAATTTAAGTAAAGTTCAAGTCTCACTTTACACTTTTATTATAGCTTAATCTCCAAGAGATTAGCTTTTTAGCTAATTTAGCTCTTTTTTAGTTTTAGAATTTTAGCTCTTTTATTTAAGTGAATCTTAAAGTACCTCCTCAGTTACCAGGCTTTGGCCCTGAAACAGTTAGGGCTTTTAACAATGATAAAAGGATTTTAAACAATATAAATTTTCAATATATTTCACAGTAAATCTCAGACAGTTACTGAAGTTATCACAGTAAATGGAAGTCTTTGATTTCTGCATTTCAAAGAGTAAATTTCAGATCTCTAAAACTAGATAATTATTCTGAATTTTAGCACATTTTACTCTGATTTTTTTTTCATTTTGATTTATAATCTAAGACCAATAGAATGAGAATCTGGAACTCTGTTTAAACCTTAAACAATTTGTAAAAATCTATCATGTTATAATTCATATAACTTATCTGTTGCTGTTGGATTTATATCCTCTCCTGAAAATGGATTCATTTTCAAAATTTTATCCTAATTTCTAAAAAGTTACAAGGAACCAGTAACATTATGATGAATATAAAAACTAAATAAGAATAAGAAAATACCAGCAAAAAATATACTAGCAGAAGAATAAGCCCACTGTTGCATTCTTGCTCATTAAATTCTAATTTTAAATAATTATAACAGCAAGACTTTACTAATATAATACTTTGCCCACAAAGATGAGCAGAACATTTGATATTTATCTACTATTGTTTCATTTGGGGCCTTCATCCCATTCTCTTTTGCCCTTCTTTCTTTCTTTCCCTTTCCCTATTCTCACTTCCACTGGAATTTCTTAAGCATCCGGAGACCTAAGTGAATACTTCATGTGTAGATATAGATCAACAATCACCTCTAGTTGGTAGTCTGGTTTAGGATGTTGCCTGGGGGACAATGATTTGCCTAAAGTGTCTTATTTGGTATGCGTCAGAGGCAGTATTGAACATAACTCTTTCTTATTTCAAGTCCAGCACTCAATACAAGTTTATACCTCAAAGAGATTGCAAGTTTGGTTTCAGAGCACTGCAATAAAGTGATTATTGTAATAAAGTGAATATCACATAGAGCAAGTGACATGAATATTTTGGTTTCCCATTGCGTATAAAAGCTATGTTTAAAACTGTAGTGTAGTTTAATAGTATTATGTCTAAAAAATGTACATATTGTGGATTAAAAAGATGTCACCTAAACTTTCAGTAAGTTGTAATCCTTTTGTTGGTGGAGGGTCTTGCCTTGATTTTTATGGTTACTGATTGATCAAGGTGATGTTTGCTGAAGACTGGGATGGCTGTGGCAATTGTAAAAAAATAAGACAATAATGAAATATGTTGTATTGACTCTTCCTTTTGTTTGAACATTTGGACATCATTGGCAAGTTTATTAATTTGCCTAATTTCAATATTGTTGTGTTTCAGGGAATAGAGAAGCCAGAGAAAAGAGAGACCTGGAAACTCCCTGCCAGTTGGTGATCAATTAAAATTTGCCCTCTTCTATGAGTGCAGTTTATAGTGACCCAAAATAATTATAATTAGTAGCATCAAAATAACATCAAAATGGGTACATGATTTGGGCATAAAGGATAATACCATAAACAAATTGGGAGAGCAAGCAACGATTTACCTATCAGATTTTTGGAGAAGGGAGAAATTTATGATCATGGAAGAACTAGAGAACATTTTGAAAGACAAAATGGGCAACTTTGATTACATTAAATTAAAAAGTATTTGCACAAACAAAACCAACAGAAACAAGGTTAAAAGGGAAGTATAAAGTTGGGGAAAAATCTTTACAGCTAGTGTTTCTGATAAAGGTCTCATCTTTAAAATATATAGAGACTGTGTCAAATTTATAAGAATATAAGTCATTCCCCAATTTTTAAATGGTAAAGAATACAAACAGACAATTTTTAGTTGGAAAAATTAAACACATCTATAGTCATAGGAAAAAATGCTCCAAATCACTATTAATTAAAGAAATGCAAATTAAAACATCTCTGAGGTACCACGTCATATCTCTCAGATTGGCTAAGATGACAGGAAAAATTAATGATAAATATTGGACGGGATGTGGGAAAACTAGGATGGTCATACATTGTTGGCGGAGTTATTAAATGATCCAACCATTCTGTAAAGCAATTTGGAACTATGCCCAAAAGACTATAAAACTATGTATACCTTTTGACCCAGCAGTGCCATTACTAGATCCATATCCTAAAGAAGTCATAAAGGAGGGAAAAAGAACTCATATATGCAAAATGTTTGAAGCAAGCTTTTTTGTGATAGCAAAGAATTGGAAAATGAATAGATGTCCATCAATAGAGAAATGACTGAACAGGTTGTGGTATATGAAGATAATGATATATTAAGTTCTATACAAAATTATGAACAAGCTGATTTTGGAAAGGCCTGGAAAGATTTACATGAACTGATACTGAACAAAACAAGCAGAACCAGGAAGATAAGGTGTGAGAATTGAGGGTAAGAGATCCCCTAACAACAATGGAATCCCTTTGGGCAAGTTTTTCGAAAGAATTTGCAAACCCCAGTGAATATAGCCATGACGTTTGTGGCAAAAGGGGATTTATTTACACTAAGAAGACAACTTTTTTAGTGTGCAAAGAATCCTGTTAGGATAATTTTGCAAAGGTGGATTGACACTGAGAAGAAAATATCTTCATCAGTAGGCTAAATCCAGAAAGGCAGGCCTTCCTGATTAGGAATTAGCAAATATTTGGGGTGCAGAGTCTCCTTTTATTAGCCTTCGGAGGCTTTATCAGGGTTTGGAGCTGGGAGCAGTTTGAGGGAGTAATCTCCAATTCAATAGAAAGGTGGTAATTATGCCCCTGGCCAACATTTCCAATTAAATGAGATTACTTGTTTGGGAAAGGTGTTTCTCTCCCTGGGATTGAGACTCAGGAACACACTTCCTGTCCCACGGTAACACTGTTTACATCAGGGCTCTCCTAAAAGTTAAAGGGGACACAATTTACATCAGGAATACATTGTACTCAATAACAGCAAGATTGTGCGATAATCAACTATGAAAGACTTAGTTCTTCTCAGTGGTACAGTTATTCAAAACAATCAGCAGACACACTATGTTCATTTCTTTTTTTCTGCTTTTTTTTTTTTTTTAATCTCTCCCCTGGTTTTGCTCTGATTTTCCTCTTCCAATATGATTCATAAAGTAATGTGTGTTAAAAATAAATACATTAAAAAAGTAAATCAAAGATCACTAATCACAAATCCCTAAAACAGATAATAAAAATGAAAAAGTTTGAAAAATTGTGAGAATCACCAAAATGTGATATAGAGCATATACCCGATATAGAATTGCCACAAACTTTCAATGTTTCAAAAACCACAATATCACAAACCACAGTAAAACAAAGCACAATAAAATGAGGAATGGCTATATACTGCTTCATTTTTGTTAAGTCTCCCATTGGTGAGTACTTCCTAAAACTGACGTTTTAAGAAAGGATCCAACTTGGTCATCTTTCCTTCTCTTAAGATTTTGTCTCCATGCCATTTGTAGGTATTTCTCCTATTCCTCACTTTTCTTTGTTATTCCATCTTTTCATTGCGACCCTATTAGGATTTTCTTGGCAAAGACACTATAGTAGTTTTCCATTTCCTTTTCCAGCTTATTTTGTAGATAAGGAAATTGAGAAAGCAGGGGTAAGTGACTTATCTAGAATTACACAGAGTAAATCTCTGAGGTTGGATTTGAACTCAGATATTCCTGAATTTAATTCACGCTTCCTTAGGACAAACTGTCTTTTTGCTTGCATTTGTAATCTCAGCTCTTAGTATAGAGCTTAGAATTTAATAAGCCCTTAATAATGTTTGTTGATTTGACAACGAAGTATTACTTGACCATATGATTTCACTTGGAAGGTAAGAGAAATGTTCTTGGAATACATATATCACACTTATTTGTTTTTAATGTTTTATTTTAATTAGTAAAAATATGTGAAGACCGAGTTAGCACCCTGGATACCTTAGAATCAGCCAGAGTCAGGATAAGCAAAAGTCCTTGATCTTTATTCTTGATCTTTTGGTGTAGCAGTCAGGGGAATGGACATAGTAATCTCCACACCTTCTTTATCTCTCTCCATCGCCAAAAAGTGACTCCTGCTTACTCCACCCTCTGATCCCTCTCACAAATCTCTGTCTACACTCACAGATTGAACCAGCACAGAATAGTTGGGCAGAGCCATTCTTCAAGCACATGTTAATAGAGTATTGTCCAATTGGTAATTAGCCTTAAGTGCTCGGACTTCAGTACATCAACTCAGTTTTAGCTCTTTACAAAAATCCATCTTTTTTACCTCCCTGTTCCCAAAAGAGAACATCAGCAACAAACTTAACATAAACATAATTGACCCAAACACATTTTCACAATGGTTATGTCCACAAAAAATTATCTCACTTTGTACTCTGAGTCATATACTTCTCCATGAGCAGGTATGTAGCATGTCTCATCACTAGGCCTCAGCAAATCCTAGCTGGTCATTTTACAGCTAGGATACTTTTTCTCCTTGCACTGATGTGTTCAAATAATCTTTAAATCTTTCTTACCCTGGGATGCTTTAAATGATTTACATGTTCTAATGTTGTTTTGAATCAGTACGTGCGTGTGTGTGGGGGGGAGTTGGAATCCATGATGTAGCCTCTTCCTGTTTCTTGAGGGTTGTCTGTTGATTGAGGAAATCTATGAATGACCATTGGGTTTATGAAGATTCTAGTGTGAGAGGAGGAGGAGGAAGTTTTTCATTGCAACCTCTTCTCTCATACTCTTGGCAAGTTGATTGTTGTCAGGCTTCATTAATAAGTGCTTTAATTTTTATAGGGTTAATCCTTCAGGTATATACTTAAACTTAAGTTGACCTACAGGGAATGTGACTAAAGACAAACTAGAGCAGAACTGAAGGGATTGCCTGTCAAGCTACAGTGACTGGTTAATTCAGCATCTGTGTGGTGAATGGTTCCCCCACAGTGGAACAGTTGGATAAAATCTCAGATGGAAAGGCACACACTTATTTTTTTCATACAGGCCTCATCTATTTGTGGTAACCATAGAAAGAGCCTTGGCTTTAGAATCAGAAGACTTGAGTCCATATTTTCATAGATTTAGAGAAGGAAGGGAATTTTGGGTCATTGAGATCAACTCCTTTCTACAGATGAGAATACTGAAGCCCAGAAAAATTGAAGTAATGGACCCTGTGTTGGATAGATATTATTTGTCTTATTTGACTGTCATATCTAAGACTTCCTGACTCTTAACTCCAGCACTCTGTCCACTAAAAGGTGCCATATTGCCTCTCTTTTTGTGTAATTCTTCATTGTAATTTTTAAATAGACACATACTAGCTATATGGCCATGGACATGTCACTTAACTGTTTGACTCAGTTCTTCATCTATTAAATAAGTTGCAGAAAGAAATGCAAGCCCACTCTAGTATTTTTGTGAAGAAAGCCCCATATGGTTTCAGGAAGAGTCAGACATAACTGAAAAATGAACAACTACAACAATTTTTAAACAAAAGTATTTTAATTGAACAGGTGAGCTTCTTGGAAGGTCTGAGAAATATTTAAATCCTTCTGGGATGCTTCTAGGGTTTGTCTGGGGGTGCTTAATATATAATGCTTCTGTTGAACAGATGCATAAAATGAATTGAATTGGATAGAATGGATTGAATCAGAATAGGCCAGAAGTGATTAGGGGATAAGGGAAGGAAGAGATGATCATAATATAGAGAACATAAATTTTCAACCCACATGCAGAAGGATCCAATAATAAAGTTGCTTATTATTACAGAAATAAATAGTTTAAATTGCATTTGGGCCACATTTAAAAAATAAACTTATTTTTGAGTTGGAAGCCTAAATACAGAATCTTTTTATTTATCAATTTTTAAACATGAATCAGGAAGGAATTCTTGTTGATCCATTTAGGCTAAACACTTCCTTGTATTATGTGGAAACTTAAAAGTAAAAAAAAAAATCAAAACTTCAACCATTTATAATGTGTTTATAAGGTTCCTTCCCTTAATTCAATAGTTACACTGTTAAAAGTGACTCACCATGTAGTTTCATATTTCCTAAATCAAATCATCACACTGTAATGCTTTATCTTTTGCTTGTATTTACTGGAAGTGACAGAAGTTTTTAAATTTGAGGGTTTTTAATCTTAAATTTATCTTTACTGTATAAACAGTGGAATTGTGGTTAGTTTACATCAGATCCTGGCAGGGTTGTATTGGTAAATATTTAACAATTGACTCTGAAATATGTGAAACATTTTAAAGTTTCGTCTCCATTTTTAAACAATTTTTCCTTCACTTTCTAAAGTATAGGGAAACATTATAACAATAAATGAAGCCCTGATTTATATATTGCTGATTTTCAAGGTATAAATGCCTATACTGAAAACCTTGCAATCAGTTCTAGCATGCTGCTGGATCCTGGTGCTAGACTTGTAGCTAAGATCACATTCAAACCTCACTTTAAACACTAGCTATGTGACCCTGAGCCTTCTTGAGCCTCTAATTAATTGTTCCATCTATAAAATGAGGGGATTATAATTGATGGAATTTAAGGTCCCTTTCAGTTCTAAATCTGTAATATTTAATGCTTTTTGTGGTAATGTAAAATGTTTTTGTTATTCAACAAGTCACTATAGCTCACACTAACATTTTCAAATCTCTTAGCTAAATAATATTTATTTTTAAGCCTAAAGATTACTGTAATATTCTAATAAGGCCAGTGTAAGGAGTTTATATGGCATCCAGGTAGTGTAATAGATAGACTTCTAGGTTCAGAATCAGAAATATCTGAGTTCAAGTCTGGCCTCAGACTCTTACTAGCTGTGTGACCCTTGACAAATCACTTCATTTCTTCATTTGTAAAATGGGCTGGAGAAGGAAATGGCAAAATACTTCTGTATTTCTGCCAAGAAAACCCCAAATGGGGACACAAAGAGTCAGTGTGACTAAAATGACTAAATAACAAAAAGTAGTATATACACATATATATTTATTTATTCAATTTCATTTAGAGCCTAGTTTATATGCGTATATATATATATATATATATATATATATATATATATATACATACATTCACCTGGTGTCTAGCTACTTTGAATGTAAAGCCATTCATTTAAACAAAGTAATCCCATTTATAGCTATTTAACATAAAATGCTTAAAAAGGTAGAACTTCTATTGTACTTTTACTTTTTAAAAATAAGGCCCAAGATAACAATACTTTTAAATCCTGCCTATGGCCACCAGATGTCACTGTTATGGAGAGCATTTCTTGTTCTATTTGGATGACAGAATATAGCTTTTAAAGCTGGGAGGTCTATAGTAGGTTTTCAAAAGACCACAAATTTAGATGGAGGAAAACAGCGTTTCCATTTCAATATGATTAGTTTCCTTTGTAATACTATAAATTCTATTTTGTACTTTTTAAGACATTATTCTGAAAAGTAGTCCATAGACTACCAGATTGTCAAATGTAAACATGATTAAAAAAAAAAAAAAAAAAAAAAAAAAAAGCTAAAAACCTTAGATTTAAAGGCATTTTGAGGAAACTTTCTCATTTCTTCATTTCTTTCTCAAACACCTACTCAAGAATATAGTACAATGCTATCACTTAAAGGCTAGCTTTATCTCTAGGAAAAATAATTCTAGATTAGTTGTAGAGATTTTCTAGGCCTTCCAACACTACCCCTCCTCCATTAACACCTTTATTAAACCGATTAAGAAATATTCACTGCAGAAAAGTTAACATGGAGGGTTTTGAAGAGCCAATAATGCCACATTTATTTAGATTTTTAGTTTACAAAACAGTTTTCTCATAACTGTAAGGTAGTTAGTTCTTATTTTATAGAAGGCAAAATTTAGATTTTTGAGAACCTCATAGTCAAAAGTAGAACTGCAATTTGAGCCCAGGTTTCTAATCAGAGATCCTTCAGGTTCTTTTTCACTACATAGTGATTCCCAACTTTTCCAAAGTTGTGACTCTGTAGTACTATGTGTTTCATTTCCTAGTTCTTCCTTCTTTCTTCCTCTAAAGAGACTAGATGGAGCCTTAGTATCATATGACACATATACTTTTTCAATAAACATAAAATAAGATCAACTTTGTCCTGATAACTGCATGCCATAGTATGAGATATTTAGTTATATTATAGAATTATCAAAACCAAAATTTTTTTCAATTGTATAACTCTGAATTTAAGAAATAAAACAAGCATTTTCATTACATAATAGAATAGAAAAAGATTATTTAATATGAAATTAGAAATTTATTGTGCAACTTGTTATTTCTTTTACATATATAATAAAATTGTCATGTAACTTTCTTTTTACCCCCTTTTTTCTCCCTGCCCTGCCCCCAAGATGGCTACCATTAGACATAGATAGATATAGATACATAGAATTATTGATCAATTCTTTCACTAGATGCAGATAGTAGCTTCCTTCAAATGACCTTATAGTTACTTTTGATCATCTTATTTTGATTCTATAACCATAAACTAAGATTTTTAAGGCTTGTGCAAAATTTCAGCTTTTGTTGTTGAGTTATTTCAGTTGTGTCAGACTCCATTTTCTTAAGATCCCAGAATAGTTGCTCTTTTTTCAACTCATTATATGGATGAGAAAACTGAGGCAAACAGAGCTAAATGATTTGTCCATAGTCACACAGCTATATCTGTGAAATAGAGAATTTGCTCAGTGCTTAAATGCATATCTACTACATGCAGAGTAAAACAAAATGATCTGTGTCACATACTCTGCTTAATTTTGATTCCCATATACTAGTTAACTTTATGCATTAGATCATTAATCTCTAAGATTTGGGTATCCCTTTCTTTGAGGAAGACCCCAATTTCTGTAAGTCTTTCCAATCCATGTGATAATCATCTGTTTACTTGCATAAATCCTTTGCAGAGCATCTCTGCTTTGCTTTTTAAAAAATTTTTATTTATATTTTTTATTATATCAGCCATCCTTGTATTGCATTTGGGAAACTCATCTTCCATCTCTCTTAGATGGTCCCTTTACCTTCTCTTTACATATCTCTTTGATATGCAGAGGGAAGCTGGGTGTCACAGTGAATAGAGCATTAGCCTGGAGTCAGAAAGACCTGAATTCAATTCTATCCTCAAACATTTTCTAGTTGTGTGACCCTGAACAAGTCATTTAACTCTGTCTCAGTTTCTCCATCTATGAAATGAATTGGAGAAGGAAATATAAACCACTCTAGTATTTTGCTAAGAAAATCCCAAACTGACTGAGCAACAACAAATTGAGATAGAGAGACATTGTGAGGTTTCAAATGGTCAGTCATTAAATACTTATTAAGTAGTCAGGTATTTAATTGCTAAGTGCTGGGAATATAATGGAAGGTAAAAAACTGTACTTGATCTTGAGGATTTCACAGTTTAATGAAGAAGACCACATGAAATGTATGTTCAGACAAATATATTTAAGTAAGCTATATTCAGGATAAATAAAAAGTGATCAATAGGAGGGAAGCACTATACTTGGAGGGGGTAAAGAAAGATTTCCTGGGATAATGTGTTGGATTTGGAATCAGAAAGACCAGACAAAGGTGGGGATAACTTATATGTATGCACAGAGAGATTGCTGGATATGATAAAGGAGTAGCTTTTGTCTAGTTCCAATGGAATATAGAGTATATGGGAAAAATATGAAATTGAACTGGAGAGAAGATTGAAATTAAATTGTTAGAAGCCTTAAATACTCTGCTAAACATTGTTTCATCTAAAGACAATCAGGAACCACTGAGGTTTTAAAAGCAGATGATAACATGGAATATTTTTTTTTGTAACTATAAATGATGGATTAGAGAAGAGAGAGACTAGGTGGTGAGACTAGTAAGGAAACTTTTTTTAAGAGTGCTGATGATAAGAATTTGAACCAGGCAGTAAGAGTCAATGTGGAAGAGAATTGTTAGATAAGGGAAATACTGAATAGGAAGAATTAATAGGATTTGATTATAGGTTAGATGCAGAGAGAGAAGCAAAAACCAAAGATGACTCTTAGATTTTAAGCCTGAGTGATGATAGGTGGTTCAAAAAATAAAAAGAGGAAAATTTTAAGAAGGAGCAGTTTTAAGGTTAAAATTATGAGCTCTACTTTGTACATGTTGAATTTGGGTTGAAAAAATAATATCTCTGAGTAGAGATATCCAGCAAACAATTAAAGATTTGGAGAGATTGTGATAGGAGTATCACTTCCAGGAAGCTGCTAACTGAACCCATATGTAATGGTTCTCATAGAATGTTTTATAATTTAAAAACTTACTCAAAAGAGTTATATCCCATGGCCTCATTTTCACCATCATTGAAAACAATATCACGTTAAAGAATAGAGGACAACTTGCATGTTGTTGTTGTTGTTGTTTAATTATATCCAAGTCTTCATGAGTCCATTTGGAGTTTTCTAAGAAAAGATACTAGGATGGTTTGCTATTTTGTAGTCAATTTTATATAATGAAGGAACTAAAGCAAACAGTGACTTGCTCAGGGTCACAGAGCTAATAAGTGTCTGAGGCTGGATCTGAACTCAGGAAGATGAATCTGCCCTTTATTTTCATACATTCCCAAAATTAAAATATCTAGTGATGGTTTAATAATGTGATTCTCACAGACACACATGTAGTCAACAGAACTGATTATACATCATGAGTCAAGTAACAGCCATTGATATTGTAATGCTGAAGAAACTGAGGCAAGATAGAGTTTAGAGAGTTTTGAATATTTTATTTGAAAGAGAGATTGTGCTGGGGGGGCATGTTGCCCCCAGGGCTGATGTCTAAAGCATACAGCAACTAATGTGTGCTTCCCATGAAGTATATATACACACGTG
This sequence comes from Sminthopsis crassicaudata, assembly GCF_048593235.1. NCBI lineage: Eukaryota > Metazoa > Chordata > Mammalia > Dasyuromorphia > Dasyuridae > Sminthopsis > Sminthopsis crassicaudata. The sequence continues at coordinate 185,295,208 of NC_133619.1, read as the reverse complement.
GCTCAGCTACAGGGGTAGATCAAGGTGGAGTCAGAGCGCTGAGAACGAGAATGGACTATCAATCCGGTTATAACAGGGTTGGGGGAGGCACTGGACATTCTGATAAATTGGGATGGGGAGAAGCACCGGACATTCTGATGATGTCTAAGATAGAAGATCTTTATCCTTATCAAACATCCTGATGATTAAGAGGGAGAGGTAGTATTATAGGATTAAGCAGAACAATTCAGGGAAACTGAGGCAGGACGAAAAAAGGGTAATGTGGCACAACAATATGATCTTTTTATTTCAGCTTCCATCCCAAGTGATGGGCTATTCTTCCTAGTTGATGGCAATTTCTTGCATACCTTATGACTGAGAAATCTGGGCCACAGAATGATTATTTGACTGGCAGCTTGAATCTGTGTCTATCCTTTCTCTACTATTGCAATTCTTTTTCAATAAATAATGAAGGAACCCCTTGGGATGTATACAATGGTGGGAATGAAACAATAACAGGATATATATATATATAGATATATATATATATATATATATATATATATATATATATATATATATATATATATATATATATATATATATAATGATGGGAATGAGCTTAAGGGGACTTTCTAGGGTCAGTAATTACAGAGAAAAATGACTGATCTTATTTTAGAAAACACCTTGCAGGTGTGATGAACCAAACTAGCAGAAAACAGGAATGGGAAGGAGTATTCTTATATTTGTCATTTTGATCTATAGTGTGAGGAAGCCAAGTTGTGGTCCTCATAAGAAACCAACAGGGATCTTTTTAGGTTCAACAAACTTTCCCCAATCCCCCTTAAAGTCAGTGTCTTTCCTCTGTGAAATATTTCCTATTTATCCTGTATACAGATTGCTTTGTATATATTTGTTTGCATGTTATCTCCCCATTAGATTATAATAAACTCCTTGAGGGCAGGGATTGCCTTTTGCACTTCCCTGCCCCCCTCCCTTTTTTTTTCTTCAGTTCTCAGCACAGGCCCTTGCACATGCTAGGCACTTAATAAATATTTACTGATTGATGAATTTGCTGAATTAAAGAGGAGATATGACCTATTACCTTAGATCACTGAATATTTTCTAGGACTTTCTCTTTATCCAGAAAGAACAAGAACTTCAGATGACAATCACTTTAATTTCTGGTGCTTTGTATACTTAGCCGCTTATAAATTATATTAAAACAGCTTCCCCCTTTTAAAACCAGAAAGCTCTGCTACTCTGCTGAGTTTTTACTTTTAAAATACATATCTGAACATATATTTAGCATATCTAAATATCTACAGAGTAACCAGTGATATGTTTTAGAACCATCTGCTGCATAAATACTTTTCATACAAAAAAAGTAGGCAATTAAATAAGAAATTAATTATAAGCTATATTTAAGTGTAGATCATGCATATCACAAGAGGTCTTTGCAATTTGTAACTATGATTTATACATCTTCTATGAGCTTCTCAAATATCTTCTGGGATACCATTCAGCTCATGATAACTATTTTAAAATAAGAAATACTTGTTGAGGCAAGACTTTTTTTTTTTTTTTTTTTTTTTTTTAAGATAGTCACACCTATTGCTTTGGTACTATTTCATCTTCTTTCCATGTTTTATGATAATTTGAGACAGTGCCTGACACTAGTTAGTCATGGGAAGGTCAACTATTTTTGATCACTACGATCTTGATCCTCACTGTCCCCCCTCCTCTCCTGAGAAGCTCCTCAATTAATATCTTAAAATAGCAGGTCATCCTCAGCTGCCAGACTAAAGTCTGCCCAGGGGAGAGGAAAACATCAACTGATAAGAGTATAGGAGAAAAGTGACCAAAGACAAGGAAAGAGACACTCCCCAAATAGATTGTGTTTCCTTGGGAAGAAAAAGATCCCTTTCTTCTACATCAGTATATTGCTCCTGTCTTATTGAACATCAGAGTTTCACAAAAGATTTTTAAAAACTTTTTTGCTTTGTTTTTGAAAACGAAAACAGTGGCTTAACTATGAAACGGAACATTGCAGTCTTTTTTGGAGCTCTTTTTGGTGCCCTAGGAGTTCTGCTCTTCTTGGTGGCTTTTGGGTCAGATTATTGGCTGCTTGTGACTGAAGTTGGGAAATGTTCAGGTGAACATAATGTGCGTTTTCTTCTTCAGAATGATGATTTATTTTGTTGTTTCTAGTATATGTTTCCTTTCCTCATGTGCTTGGAGAATCCAAGGAAATCATGGGTTTAATGCTTGTATTCCTACGTTCAAGAGATGTGATGATATCAAATAATAGTCAACATTAGAAATATTTTTCTTTCTTTTTTTAAAAATGACAATGTGATTAGGTTGGTTGCTCTCTATTCTATAATATGGTTTTATGTTTTGGGCAGGTAGAAAATGTCACTTTCCATCATGAAGGTTTCTTTTGGAGATGTTGGTTTAGCGGTGTTGCTGAGGAAAACGCAGTCAACATTTGGAAATTCTGGTACAGTAAGTGAAATTTAACTTCATTTTTCCCCTTTTGTTAAAAAAAATAACTTTAACATTAAGTTAGTAAATATTTCACTGAGTTGTTATAGCATCTGAAATAGTTGCATTTACAATATTTTTAGGGAATAATTTCTTTGGTTAATACAGTTGAATGGAAATTGTGTGTGTGTGTGTGTGTGTGTGTGTGTGTGTGTGTGTAAAAGGTGACTGGTAGTAGTTAATGTGACACTTAATATCTTACAGTTCCCATCCAGCTAGGGGCAATTTAACTTTCCACTCCTTACCACCATACCAAATATTTGTTATTAACATTATCTTGAAAATCAAATTTCTTTTGATTATAATCCTTTAAAACCTTATAACTTCAGAAATTCTAGAAGACATGGTTTACCTTTAAATTTTTTGTCTAAGAATATACAGCAAAATCTTAAAAGAAATAGTAGTAGAGACACAAAAAAACGTATTTGAACTATTGTATGCTGTATTGATAGATTTTGTTTTATGTAAACAAAGTTTTGAAATGTACATAAGATATTTTCATGGCTCTATTTAAGACAGACTACTATGACCCTTTTCCCCCAAATATATTTCATGTGACTTATATAAACTCAGAAACTGATTTGTTTGAAAAACAAAACTTGCATTTTGGTCACTTAAAGAATGTTCATTTTTTTCTGATAATGATTGAGAACTTCATTCTTGCTGTTTATGATATCTATAATAATAAACCTTATGAGATATAGCAAGGAAAGTTACTTCCATGCCAGGAAAACTTGGAATCTATAATTAAGCATAGAATCATTGAACACTTTAGCAACCTAACTTATTGGGACAAAGGTAGGAATAAAGTTGATTTTAAGAGATTTTTTTGTATTTAATCATTTTTATTTTTAGTTCTATCTGACTGTAACCAAGTGCAAAACTTGGAGTTTTCTTGATAGACATACTGGGGAGGTTTGACATTTCTTTCTCCAGTTCATTTTACAGATGAGGAAATTGAGGCAAACAGTTATCTCACTTATTTAAAGTCACACAACTAGTAAGTGTATGTGAAGCCAGATTTTAATTCAGGAAATAGTATTTTTCTTCCTCTATATCTTGCCCTTTATCTGCTGTGCTACGGACTATTCCTTAAGGGTATCCTTTGAAGGAATAATAAAGATAAAGATAAATCAGTTAGTATGCTACATTTAGACTTCTAAAAGGTCTTTGATAATATTGAGTAGAATTTGAGTAGAGTTATGCTGTCTTGTATTTAAAGACAAAAATCAAATTATATTTTATATTGATAATATGGGGAATGACACATAGACATTGACATTTCTCTCAGGAGTAAATGTTGTCAACATTTTTCTGTATTTTTAGAAATGAATTTTTAGAGAGAATATACAGTGAAATCTCAGGTTTCCAGATCTTTTAGAGTTGTCTCTCTAAACAAATAAATAATAAACATTTAAGGGAACTAATGTTCTTTCCAATTTTATATTTTCTTTACAAATAGAAGTAAAAAAAAGACATGTAAAGGAAATATTCTTATTACTGATTTCTAGATAGTGCAGGTTTTATTCTACTGTTGATAGTAATAGAAAGGCCTGTCTTCATTTTGAAAACTCTGTTTAGTGGAACAGTTTCCTAATTGATTGAAATTGTAATTGATCTAGCATTATTGAAATAGTGATTCATCTAGCATGGCTATTATGTGCCAGATCTGTACTAATGTTTGAGAATATGAAGAAAGAAAAGAAAGAATTGCAAACAAGTACATACAAACAAGACATATACAGTATACATTGAGGGTAATTTCAGAGAGAAGTCATTAAGATTAAAGAAGATTGGGAAAAGTTTCTTGAAGAAGATGACATTTTAATTGAGACATCAAGGAAGCCAAAGAAGCTGAGATAAAGAGGGTCTTTATTCTAGTTATGAATGACAGGGCAAATTCTTAGAGCCAGGGAATGGAGTATTGTATAGAAGAAACAATGAGAAAGTCAGTGTTCCTTTAAGGGAGTAAGATAAAAGAAAACTGGACAGGTAGAAAAGAGCTAGGTAATGAAAGACTTTGAAAACCAAATAGATGATTTTACATTTAATCCTGAACTTAATAGGGAGAATTATAGATTCCAGAACCTTATCTTCAATAAATTACAGTTTATTGAATGAGGAGGAGGAATGGAGTGACTTGCTCAGACCTACATTTCAGGTAGTGGAGGATAGATTAGGATAGGGATAGACTGCAGGTAGGGAACCTAAGTAGTAGGGTATTGCAATAATTTAGGCATGAAGTGGTAAGGGCCAGATCTAGGGTGATAGCAGTGTCAGAAGAGAGAAAAAAATTATCTAAGAAAAGTGAAGGGACTTGGGGTAGTGGTGGAGAGAAAGTGTGATGAAACCTAGGTTTACTAAGAGGATAGTGGTACCCTTGATGGTAATAGGAAAGTTAGAAAGAAGATCACTGACTTTAGAGTCAGGAGAACCTGAGTTAAAATTCAGCTTCAGTTACTTACTAAGCTGTGTCAGAGCAAGTCACTTAACCTCAATTGCTTCACCCAAAAAACAAATCAAGAAAAAGTAAGGGTTTGAGAGAAAGATTCAGTTTTAAAAGTGTTTAATTTAAAATGTCTATAGGAGCAGATACTTTGAGCAAACAATGCTGAAATCAAGATGGAAAACAGTTTTCCAAGCTCCCCGTTGCCCTTCCAAATACCAAATAACAGTAGCTGTGTGTGTGTGTGTGTGTGTGTGTGTGTGTAGGATTTTCTGAATAATTTTAAAAATACTCTATTTTGTGTAATCCTAACTCTTATGTCCCCTTTATTATAAATAAGAACACCTTATCATCTCAATAACAAAGATTTTCTTTTTTTTTTTTTTTAATTGATTCATTTCTAGCAAATCAGTCACCATCTAAGAATTGTACACATGCTTACCTATCCCCATATCCCTTCCTGAGAGATGAGCACAATTCAACTTCCTATGACTCTGCAGTCAGTAAGTATTTCCATTTCTTGGAATGCACACTTTAAAGAATAATTACCTGAGTTAATGTTTGATCAAAAAGATTGGGGTTCATTTTTTAAAAAATCATTTAGTGAGCTGAAGTTAAGCATTTTTTCTTCCCATAAATAAATCATATGTCTATGGAATGATATTTAACAGATTCTTGGGTCTTCTAATACTACTATGAAAGGATTTCAGAATATGAAGTCAGAAGACCTTGGCTCAGATCCTAGTTTTGCCAGTTACTACTTGAATGACCTTGAATAAAATTCTTTACCTTGATAAGTCTCAGTTTCCTCACAAAATAGGGAGGTTAAAACAGATGATCTCTAAGTTTAATGAAAATGTCAAATTTTTCAATTTATTTTACCATTGGTTATTTGGCTACTCATAAAAATAAGGTTTTTCTGTCTTATCTTTAAGACTAATACAAGTGGCATAACTTATCCAACTTGATTCTCAGAATAATTAACTAGAAGATATACTTATGTAGCTTCCTTTGTGCCTACATAATTTCATTTAGTGAGTTTTAGAGAAAGTATAGAAATTTTCTAGGTCTCATAAACTGTCACCCTTATTTAATCATTGCATAAATCAAGGCTGATCAGCCTGACCAAGTGTAGGAGCCAGAATTCATCAATGTCATCAATGAAGGCCACAATATTTATATTTTCTAAATTTTAATACCTAATTCATTTTTATACTACACAGACTCAACAAATGTTTATATTATCCATCCATTTATTCATTTGTATGCAAAACTGGTTTTGTCTCCATATTATTATATCACTTTAGGTCTTCTAAAAGATGTAATACTACATTTAATGATAGCATCAATACAATACTTAATGCCAATTTTTCTTTTTTTTCCTCTCATACTTGCTTCAAATACTGCCACTCAAAGTTCTAAAGAATCCTAGCTATCTACCCTTGGCATATATTAATCTCTAGATAGGCCAAAGTATCAATAGTTACTTATCTAAATAGGATTTTGAGCCAGAATCACTTGATTAATTGTGTAGGATACTGAGCAGAAAGTAAGACACGAAGATATACCACTCCAAGGTCACTATATTTAGAAGTCACATTGTCTAAGTAAGTCAACATGGAAGAATTTATTAAAGTCCCATTTGTTTGCCATACTACACTAAGCATAATGCATGAATAATTTGTCCAGATGCCTCTTCCTGTCTCAATATAAAACTAATACTTTTCCTGGTTTAAAGACTTGTGTGTCCCAGAGCATCTATCATCAGAAAGTACTCTTAACTCCACATTATGTGGTATAGTTTACAAGTTTCCTTCATAAGGATTTGCAATCCTATTCAACTCAGTGCTTTGTCTAGTTAAGGAAGAACAATAAGGTTTCTATAAAGTAATCATGGATTATAAAATTAATGTAATCAATAGCAAATATGTTCTAATGGAGCTGGCAAGTACTTGTCATGGAAACTAGGGGAATTTTTTTTTTTAATTTAGACTCCCATCTTTCCTTTTTCTCTTCTCAATATTATTATATTTACCTTTGAATAAATGGCCTGCTCTGTAGAGGGCTGGAACTCTGAAAAGGTGTATTTGAATCCAGAACAGCAGAGTACTTAAGGCTAAGTACCTACTCAATGTGAGATAATGGTTCTATAAACATATACTTAGATGATATGGTGATGAGATGGTTCTCCTCACCATTGGCACCTGCTGAATGTGGTGTGATGAAATAATCATAGGGAAGGATTGGAGGGCTGAGGGAGAAAATTCTTTTGTCTGCTGAAGTAAACTCAGCAGGGAAGACTTCAGGCTCTAGACTCCAGAGTCCAGGATCCATCTTGGATGAGCTACATGGCAGCTTGCCTGCCTCCTTTACTTCTCTTCTTAAAGACCAAGGACTCTGATTCTGACTCTGATTGATCCTGAGGCCCTCCAGAGAGCTATCACAGACATTACACTGCTCCATGCTTTCCAGAATAGTATTTGTTGTCTAGTTGTTTCTGACTACTTGGGACATTATTTGAGGTTTTCTTAGCAAAGACACTAAAATGATTAGCCATTCTCTTTTCCACTCCAATTTACATACCAGGAAACTGAGGCAAACAGGATTAAGTGATTTGTTCAGGGTCACATAGTTAGGAAGTATCTGAGGCTAGATTTTAACTTGGGAAGGTGAGTCTTCATGCTCTGTACTTTATCCATTTCACCACTTAACTGAATAATATATTTATAAATCATTTGTAAATTAGGTGACTATAATTAGTGGAGGCCTGGGAGGTGGAAGGGACCAGGAGGTCATCCATACAAATTCCTCATGTTACACATGAGGAAACAGAGGCAAAGGCCCTAGGTCCTAGGCTATACAGTCAGTCAGTCAACAATTATTTATCAAGTGTTTATTGTGTGATAGCACAGTGCTAAGTAGGTTCTGGGATTCAAAAGAAAGGCAGCAGTCCCTGCCTTCAAGTAGTTCATGTTATAATACAGAAGAGAAAAATTTAAATAATTAAATGTGTACATATATATGATGTATTTATATACACATAGTAGATTGAAGGGATTATTAAAGAGAAACTCACTATAATAAAAAGGGAAAAGTCTCTTGTACAAGGGCAGATTTCATCTAATAATTGAAGAAAGCCCAGCCATGCTAGTCATCAGGACCTGTTAGTACAAAGGCAGGTGGACAGAGTATGAGAATATAAAAAGCAAGTGTCTGTATAGTTAGACTATAAGAGTTTGTAGTTGGGAGTAAAGCAGGAAAAGGCTATAAAGGTTGGAAAGGGTATTCTTCTTATGAAGAATTTTAAATGTCAAATAGAACTTTAAAATTGATTTTAGAGGTAACAAAGAGGTAACAAATGAGGGAGAGTAATAGTACTCTCTGCTGCATGCTGAGTGTAAGATAAATTGCAGTGGGGAAGACTTGAAGAAAGGAGATCAATTATATTTTGTTTTAATAATTTAGGATAGAGGTGGCCAGATCTTGAAAGAGAGTAGTCATTGTGTGTATAGAGAAGGGGAAACATGAGAAATGTTATGAAGGTAGAAACATAAAAGTTAAAATAATAAGTTTTGGAGACAAGATTTGAACCCAAGCCATCTGATTCAGTGCACTTTCCCTTGAATCAAGGCAAGTTACTTAACCCTGTTTTCCTTGGTTTCTTCATTTGTAAAATAGGCTGGAGTGGGAAATGACAAACCATTTCAGTATCTGCCAAGAACACCTTAAATGGGATCCTGACGTTGAACACAATTGAATAACAGCATAGTAAAGATGACTCATAGTTCCCCTACCACAATGAGATCATGTATATGAAACCATATACATGATCTCATTCAGTTGCCACAGCAATTCTTGTGAGATAGTTAGGAGATCTTGTTTCACAGTTGAGGGTACTGTGGCTCAGATAAATTAAAGGATTTGCCAGATGTCACATAATTACTAATTCCAACATTCAGCAGTTTTTCACTTTCTTTCTCTCTGTCTCTTTTTTCCTTCGTCCCCTCCTTCCTTCCCTCCTTTCTCCTTTCCTCCTTCCTTTTTTTCCTTCCCTCCTTCCTTCTCTCCTCTCCCTCCCTCCTTCCTTCCCTCCCTCCCTCCTTCTCTCCCTCCCTCCCTCTCTCCTTCCCTCCCTCCCTCCATCTCTCCTTCCCTCCCTCCCTCCTTCCTTCCCTCCCTCCCTCCTTCCTTCCCTCCCTCCCTCCCTCCCTCCTTCCTTCCCTCCCTCCCTCCCTCCCTCCTTCCTTCTCTCCTTCCCTCCCTCATTCCTTCCCTCCTTCCTTCCCTCCTCTCCTTCCTTCTCTCCCTCCCTCCCTCCTTCCCTCCCTCCCTCCCTCCTTCCTTCTCTCCCTCCCTCCCTCCTTCCTTCTCTCCCTCCCTCTCTCCCTCCCTCCTTCCTTCTCTCCCTCCCTCCTTCCTTCTCTCCCTCCCTCCCTCCTTCCTTCTCTCCCTCCCTCTCTCCCTCCCTCCTTCCTTCTCTCTCTCCCTCCCTCCTTCCCTCCCTCCCTCCTCCCCTCCCTCCTTCCCTCCCTCCCTCCCTCCCTTCCTTCCTTCCTTCCTTCCTCCCTCCCTCCCTTCCTTCCTTCCTTCCTTCCTTCCTTCCTTCCTTCCTTCCTTCCTTCCTTCCTTCCTTCCTCCCTCCCTCCCTTCCTTCCTTCCTTCCTTCCTTCCTTCCTTCCTTCCTTCCTTCCTTCCTTCCTTCCTTCCTTCCTTCCTTCCTTCCTCCCTCTCTCACCTCTTTCCTTCCCTCTCCTTCTTTCTTCTCTCCCTTTTTCCTTTCCCTCCTTCCTTCCTTTTCTCCCTCCCTTCCTCCTTCTCTCCCTTCTTCCTCCCTCCGTCCCTTCCTCCCTCCCTTCTTCTTTCCCTTCCTTCTTTCTATCCCCCTGCCTCTCCTCTTTTTCTTTTTCTCTCTCTTTCTCTCCTTCCTTCCTTCTTCTATTCATTTACTTTTTAAGTGCTTTTGATACTATCCAGCTGTCTTCCTGCTAGATTAGCAACAGCTAATATATGGGATGGAAAAATTTCATTCCTAAATAAGTCTATTTTTATATCACCATATTAATACAATTATATAGATGATGATTTTTCAGATTATTTGACTTGAAAACCAAGGATCCTGAATTTTGCTTTTCCTGACTCAACTATGCCCTTGTTAGCGCTAACTGCATCCCTAGCTTCAACTCAGAAAACTCCTTGAATCTCTCTCTAGTCTTAGCCCAATTCTTTCATGACAGCCCTATTTCTATGCTTACCCTCCAGGATTTCTGACTCTAAATCCCAATAGCCTTATCTCGTTCTAGTCTTATTTCAGTATATTTTCACAAACAATGAAGAATATGTTCTTGCTATCTATTTTTTCCACTTTCAAAAGAAAATTTCTCTAAATTTAATGTTAGTTTAACTTTGCTAAAAATGACAAAGGATTAAATTAACCTAGGGTTAGCTGTCTAACCCTAGTTGAGATGGAGAGGGAGAGACAATTCGGCTATCCATTCTGTAATGGACAGAATGTCCATTATGGAGTAAGAAAACCTGAGTTTAAATCCAACCTGAAACACTTATTAGCTGTGTGATACCCTGGCCAAATTGCTTAACCCTGTTTGCCAAATAGGATTTCCTTAATTGTAAAATGAGTTACAGAAAGAAAAAGCAAACTATTCCAGTATCTGTGGCAAGAAAACCCCAAAATGGGGTCACAAAGAGACAAACATGTTTGAGATGGTTCAATGACAATACTTTTAATCTCCATTTACTTATCCCTGAGCTCCTCTTATCAACTCTAATTCTTTCCTACTTTTTCAGATCTGGAAATTTAATTTGTTGATTCTATTACACTCTGGATAGGAAATATCAAGAGTGACCTTGTGCTACAGAAGCATCCTAGTCCTTTTCTCCTTTCAAATCAAAGATATCTAATCTGAAAACCTGAAATTGCAAAGAAAATTACAAATCTAGACATCATCTTTTATTCACTAGATAACTGTTTTCACCTCTTTTCATCTGCCAGAGCAGCAATTTGAAGCCAGATTTTTCACATCAAAAGTCACTGATCTTTTCACCATTATACACAGATAAATAAGACATGTTTTCTGAACTCACAGGGCTATTACTCTAGTAATAAGCTAGTGATAGCTCCTAGTATTAGAAGATGAAATTTTTGATGTTATTGTTCAGTTGTTTTTCAATCATTTCTGATTGTGGTTTGCCATTTCCTTCTCTTGGCCAATTTATACATGAAGAAACCAAATTAAACAATTAAGTGCCTTGTCCAAAATCATACAACTATAAGTGTCTGTGACTGAAGTTGAACTCAGGTCTTCCTGACTCCAGGCTTAGCACTCTATTCACTGTCACCTCCCTGACCAGTGAAATCATAGAAGAGGCTAAAAAGGAGAAAATTAGTAATGGACTAAAAGGAGGGGGAAAGTGTTTTATAAGTGTGGGAGCTCTGTTTATCTGCCTCATTACAGAATTCTGTTTTTTTTTTTTTTCCTTTTCATGCCACTGTGGCCTTATTATACCAAAGTTATATATTTTTCATGTCTTTCAAATACATGGAGGTTGATTTCTCACCCTATTGTGAGAACACAAGAAATTTCCTTACATAGTCTAATTAGAGCTACTTTCGTGAATGTGGATATGTGTAAACTCTCTCACTAATGAGAGGAAGAATGTCTTGGGGAAGCATAGGACAAATGCTTTCCTACTATTAAAAGAAAAAGACACCATTCACTTGCCAATCTTCTTTTATAAGCAAACTCTAAAGTAATGAAGGGTTGCAGCCCTAGAGAGTTGACTATGCATGCCATTATTATTTTTATTATAATTATTAATATAATAATTAATAATTTGTTTTCCACAGACAGAGATATTGTGTGAAGTTTTCAGTTAGAATAGAAGTTTCAATATTGGTGGAAAAAAAGTCTTTATCTAAAAGAAATAGTGGAGAGCATAAAAAACAAGGTAATATAATCCATGCATAATAATTATAGTGTAGATGGATAGTAAATACATGTCAGAAGAAATTGCACAGCAATTATACTTAGAATTATTAGGTAGCTCCATGTATAATTACTATGTCATTTTTTGGATCTAATGACAAAACAATATTTCACATTTTTTATAATCAGATCCATCTCTGGCAAGTAACTCCTTCATCATTTATAGCAACTTCATCAAATCCATATTCAAAACTTTTAGGAATGATGGCAACAGTAAAGAATATTTTGTTATGATAATAGGAATCTACCTGAGAAATAATTGTTTAGGTTGACTTTATTCTTTTTTGCCACTGCATACCCAGACATCTGACCTTATGCTTGGTCATGTACAATTTGTTTTTTACTTTAGCTGTGAAGAACATATACATACCGTTCTAAAACTGTACTATTGAATTGGAATTAAATATTGTTCTGTGATTCTTTTTATTCTTAAATAACATGAATAATCTTGTGCTGTATTACTTAGCTACAGATTCATTTTGTGAGCTTTATATTCTTTTTAGAGAATATTATGTATGGGTTGACTTATCATTGGCAAAGCAAAAGGATCATTTGCAAAAATGAGAGTACATAAGTATGGCAAATTATTTGTGTCCTATTTAGTTTGTGAAAATAATATGCTTCAGTTTGCTAGTATTGAAATAGGCTAAAAATAACAATCCTACTCTATTCTGAAACAATTATTTTGGAATGAATCATAGCATTTTAGAGCTGGAAGGTATCTTAGAGATCTGGTCCAATTCCTCATTTTACAGAGGAGAACACTGAGGCACAGAAAGTTAAGTACTACACTCACTGTAACAGTTGATTAGTGGCAAAGCCACTAGAAACCAAGTCCTCTTTTTTCCTTTTTTTGTTTTTGTTATATCAAATTTTCTGTTTGTCTGTCTCTGTCTCTCTCTGTCTCTGTGTGTCTTTGTCTCAATCTCCATTCATCTATACCTAACTATTTACACGTTGTTACATTAGAATATATGTTTCTTGGGGGTAGGACTATTTTTTATTTTTCTTCTTATATCTAGTACATGGCCCTTAGTAAGAGCTTATAAATGCTTGTAAATTGATTATAAATATAAGTTGGGAATAATGTGAGTCCGTAAGATAACAGAAAGAGTACCGGATTTCATGCCAGAGGACATGGTTTCAGTACATGGCTCTGCCCTCTTTGATTATAGGTAAGTTAAATAACTTACCTATAGCAGTTTTTTAGTTAGATGGCAAAGTAGATGGAGTAAGGAAGACTTGAGTTGAAATTCAGTCTCAAACACTTAAAATCTTGGACAAATAAATTAATCTCCATTTCCTTCAGTTTCCTCAGCTTATAAAACGGGGATGTTAATAACACCTACCTCACAAAATTGTTGTAAAGATTAAAAAATACTATTTGTAAAGAGCTTAACATAGTACCTGATATCTAATAAGTGCTATATAAATACTAGCTATTTGTATTGTTATTATTATGGTTAATTATCATATGGACTCATATAAAATACAGAGAGGAATTGTTCAATATATAGAGTGGCTTCTTGGCAATCAGAAATCTTAAAGTTGAGTGGGTTATTTTTAGAAATAGTGATTTCTTCAGCATTTATATAGTGGCTGATCTCTGTTCAAACATGCTGTAGAAAGGATTTATGCTTAGGTTTGGATTAGACTAGGTGAGTTCTAAAGTCTCTTTTAATTTCATGAGTCTATGTTCAATAAGTAGTTAAGAAACAATTTTTATCTACTAATTAAAGAAACTCAAGCAAAATGTTATATGTGAAGAAAAACATCTATATGATGTATATGACAGTTTTAAGCAACCAAAAATAAAATTTTATTCCAAACATAATACATTTTTAGTCATTCAAGTGAGTAGCACTATCTGTGGATTAGTGGATAAAAAATTGACCAACTCTATCAATCAGGAATATTTCTTATGTGACTCTGGTTGAGTTATTTAATTTTTTCTATGCTTCAGGCAACTCTTTAAGACTAAAAGCTAACACAAAGGTTCTGCAAAGATGAATGTTGAAAACTATCTTTGTATGTATTTGGAAAAATAAAATACTATTTAAAATAAATAAAAAAAGACTAAGAGCTACTGAGCTGTATTTACAGAGGGAACTTATGCTACCAATTAAATCATAGATTCAATCCAAAAAGAAAGGGACACATCAAAGAGTTGAATAAGATTGCACCAGAGAATTGATGAACTTGGAACTGTCTTCCTGTACAAAACAGATAACTTTGGGAAAAGCTGGTTTTTATTTATGAAGATTATATGTGGATGTGTATTGAACTCAGTATGTACATTCCTTAAATTCACAAGACATTTCAGTAACCTTTTGTTATGCTTTGACTGTAGAAACAAATTGTGTATATACAACACTGAAATGCTCAGATAGAAAGTGAAAAATTCAGTCAGTCATCCAGATGTTTTGTTTATAGAACATCAAATATCTGGGCGGTTAAAAACATCTGGATAATTGACTGAAATGTTTGCTGTTTATCCAGATGTTTGGCATTATATAGATGTTGTCATATGCAGGGCTTATACAACAGCAGTATCAGTTCTTAGTTGTTCACTGACTTGTCATGTGTGTTTCTAGGCTGGGCTTAATTTCACTGTTCAATTTTCTGTGTCACTCATAGGGTGGCATTCTAAGTTTTCTCACATCATCACTCATGCTGGCATGATCAACTTTTTACAGTTATAGGTTGCAGCTTCAAAACTGTAATTTTAAAAAATCTTTTTTACAGTTGCTGTTATTTTACGTTCTTTGCACGTTCATTCTTGAAAGCACCATGTGCCTCTAAGGATTGATTGGCAGTTTACAATAACAGTGTCTGCTAATGATAGGCAAATTCTTACCATGAAAGAGACTCTTCTCACTGGCTTCACAAAAAATTTCTCTGTGTATAGAAGACTCTGAGAACTAGTGTGGTGTAGTGAATAGGTGGTGTAGTGAATATAGTGCTAGGCCTAAAATCAGGAAGATTCATCTTCCTGACTTAAAACTTGATCTCAGATACTTATTAATTGTGTGATCCTGGGCAAGTCACTTAACCCTATTTACCTTAAGTAGAAGTGAAAGTAGAAAATGAAAGTATTGTGATAAAAACCAATTGGCGACCAAAAAAATCAGAAAATGTGCACTTTCCCATGCAGAAATAGAAATCCTATATTCTCATGGCATTCATCCCCCACTCCTCTTTTTGAGCTGCATTTGCACCATTTACACTATTTTACACCATCTGTAGACTACTTATTATGTTATTTGGACTAAAATATCCTTTAAATATTCCTGGTACATTTTTTTTTGATCTAGTGACATTGACTACTTGGCTAGTTCACAAGCAAGATACTTCATCTCTCAGTTCTGAGCAGTTTTCCTGGCTGTCCTTATGCCCACAATGTTCTCCCTTTTCCACTTTGAATACTAACCTTCTTTGTATCCTTTGAGTCCCAATTAAAATTTTACCATCTCTGGGAAGCCTTCCCCAATCTCTGTTAATTCCAATGCATTCTTTCTGTAATCATGTCTTTGATATAGTGGATAGAACACTGGCACTCAAGTTAGGAGGACCTGAGTTTAAATTCGGCCTCAGACACTTAATATTTCCTATCTGTGTGACCCTGGGCAAGTCAGTTAACTGTAATTGCCTCATAAATTTTTTTTTTTAAAGCCCTCAATAATTTTAATCATGTTCTAGTTAAATTGTATATGGCTTGTTTTGTAATATAATTGTTTGCGTGTTACCACCCTTGTCTCAAGTTTCTTGTAAGCTTCTTGAGATCAAAAATCACCTTTTGCCTCTTTTTGTATCCTTAGCACTTAGCACATTGCCTAACTCATAGTTCATATTTAATCAATGTTTATTTATTGATTGAATTCCTTCACAAAAAATGTGAACTCTTAGAATATGATTTTGAGAAGCTGTATGGGCTCAAAATATAACAAAAAAAACAATGTATAGAGCTGCTCTTAGAGTTATAAGACAACTGGTATGATCTTAGACAACCCACTTAATCTACTTGATCTAAAATTCCTCATTTCTAAAATGAAGGATTTGGATTAAATTGTCACTGAGATTCTTTTTGATTAGTGATTTTATGATTTTAGAAGTCTGTATCAGTGTAAACTATATGAACCTGGCCAAGTCACTTGATCTCTGCTTTGATTTTAATACCTGTAAAATATAATTCAATGGATCTAAAACTGGAAGGGACCTCAGAAGCTATTTAGCCCACTGCATCTCACTTCTATTATTTTAATGATAAGGTAACTGAGTTAATCGAAGAAAATTTAATTGACTTGCCCAAAGTCACAAATATAAGAAATGGGATTTGAATCCATGTCCTCCAATTCTAAAACTATTGATATTTTCACCTTATGTCTCATAAGGTTATTGATGAGGGGAGGAAGAGAGCTAGAGATAGAGAGACAGAGACAGAGACAGAGTGACAGAGACAGGGACAGAGAGACAGAGACAGAGAAACATTTTCTTTTTTTCTTTTTTTTTTGATATTTATTTATTCATTTTTTTTTACAAAAAATTTATGCAGAGGTCATTTTTTCAGAATTGACAATTGCAAAACCTTTTGTTCCAACTTTTCCCCTCCTTCTCCTTACCTCTTTCCCCAGATGGCAGGTTGACCAATATATGTTAAATATGTTAAAGTATAAGTTAAATACAATATATGTACACATGTCCAAGTTATTTTGCTGTACAAAAAGAATCAGACTTTGAAACAGTGTACAATTAGCCTGTGAAGGAAATAAAAAATATAGGTAGACAAAAATAGAAGGATTGGGAATTCTATGCAATGGTTCATAGTCAACTCCCAGAGTTCTTTTTCTGGGTATAGCTTGTTCAGTTCATTACTGCTCTATTGGAACAGATTTGGTTCATCTCATTGTTGAAGAGAGCCATGTCCATCAGAATTGATCATCATATAATATTGTTGTTGAAGTATATAATGTTCTCCTGGTCCTGCTCATTTCACTCAGCATCAGTTCATGTAAGTCTCTTCAGGCCTTTCTGAAATCATGCTGCTGGTCTTTTTTATAGAACAATAATATTCCATAATATTAATATACCACAATTTATTCAGCCATTCTCCAGTTGATGGGCATCCACTCAATTTCCAATTTCTGGCCACTACAAAGAGGGCTGCCACAAACATTCTTGCACATACATGTCCCTTTCCCTTCTTTAAAATCTCTTTGGGATATAAGCCCAGTAGTAATGCTGCTGGGTCAAAGGGTATGCACAATTTGATAACCAGAGAGACATTTTCTTGAAAAACTAGCCAGGAATGGGAAAGAGAGGAGAAGGAAAGAAGAGAGTTAAATTTCATTTTTTAAATCTGTGAACCTCCTCTCTGATAAGTATACTAAAAGAAGGAAAAAGAAAGGTAATCAGAAAATAGACATAATAAGAAGTGTTATCTCTATTTTTAAAATCCTTGAAAATGCTCCAAATACAATCCATCCAAGTAGCTCTACATAAGATTTCATCTTCCTTCTGATTTTCTCCTAATTAAAATATGGGCATTAAAACAAATTAAATTAGATAAAACATTTGTTAAGCTTTACTATGTAATAGGCCCTCAGCTAAATGCTAGGAATACAGATAGAACTAGAAAGGTATTTCCTGTTTTCAAGAAGTTTACTTATGGGTAAAGATTGTTCACATAAGAGTTGAAAAGGGAGTTGTGTGAGGGAGGCTGGGTGGAAAAGTAGTCCAGAGAGAGTCAAGAGCTCAATCAGCTAAGAAGTCAGTGAGATTGATGTAGGGTACTTCCTGAAAGAAAGGTAGCAAATGGAGACTCCCAATCAAAGGAAGACACCACAAGAGGAGAGGCATCTCTAGTATGAGAAGGCTTCTGGGATGGAGCTAAAGAAGCCCAGAGTCAGGAACTGATTTAAATCCTAAATCATTTTTTCATTTACTTTTCAATCTTTTAAAAATGTCTAGTAATTTTACTTGTATTTTTTGCTGCTGTTTTAATGTAAAATATCAGAGTTTCAGCTACATTATTAATGATTAGCTTGGAAACCCAACCACCTTTTATAACCCAGTTCTGAGTTCTGAGTTCCAAATAACCACTTATATATGGGGTAAAGTGTAGTATAGTACAAAGCATGATGAATTTGGAATAATTCTCATGATTTTCACCTCTGAGGTTATTGTCTATATGATCTAGGTAGATCATTTAACCTTCCTTGGTCTTTCATTTACCTCATTTGTAATATGAGAGGACTGGATTAGATGACTTTGAAGACTGACTCTAACTTTCAACTTTTAGTAAACTTCTTTTTAGATTTGATTTATACATGGGAAAAAAACAAAAAAGAAATCATTTGATCTACATATTTACATAATTTCTTACCTCTTTATTTCCCTTTGCTTTGTTAAGATCTGGCATTAGGAGAGATACTTTTAAATTCTCAAGACATTTTAGTAAGTTTAGTCAGGTTATGAAGTGGAAAGAATGCTAAAATTAGATCAGGAAGTCCTGAGTTCAAAACCAGTTTAAAACACCTATTAGCTATGTGACTCTAGGCAAGTTACTTAAGCATTGCCTGCCTCAGCTTCCTCAATTTCAAAATGGGGATAATAATAGCATTTATTTCCCTGGGATGTCATGAGGAAAAAATGGTATTATATTTGTAAAGATCTATATAAATGTTAGCTTTTATTATTAAGTCTAGTAGTTTTAAAGCCTGTTTTCTTAGACAATTGTCTAATGGTCAAATTTAAATTACTTTCTTTTATGCCAGTAATGGGTGGAATTCAATAGAAAAAGTTTGACTCTAGATATTTGTGAAATGCCATTTGAATGAATTCATTCTTTTTTTACTGCATATGTAACTATATGTTACATGTAATTATCACAATATAATTCTCCCTGAACTGAGAGAGTGATTGATGAAATGCTATTTTATAAGAGAAATCAAAAGAATTTATGAGTGATATGAAGTCTAGTCTATAAGTGAAATGCAATTTTAATTTGGAAAGCATGGAGTTAATTTATTTCTAGAGCAACAGCTGTTGTTATATAATACAGAGACATATTTACACACAACAGCTTGCATGTATCTAGTAAAGGGAAATCTTCCAACTCTGCACCCTCTCCTTACAAAATACATGAAATGAAGGAATGTATCAACTATGGATATATTGTATTTTTTCTCATGCAAAGATTTGAAGTTGGGAAATGTTAACTGCCAGCAATGGGTGGAATTTGGCACTTTATTATGGCACCTTGATCCCCAAGTTTTCATGAGTTTTTTAATCCAGAGAGATTATATTCTACATGAGAAACATGTTAAGATGATTCTTCAGCATTCCCAATGTACTGTGATTTTTTTTTATTATAGCTTTTTATTTACAAGATATATGCATGAGTAATTTTTCAGCATTGACAGTTGCAAAACCTTTTGTTCCAATTTTTCCCCTCTTTCTCCCCCAGATGGCAGGTTGACCAATACATGTTAAATATGTTAAAGTATATGTTAAATACAATATCTGTATACTTGTCCAAACAGTTATTTTGGTGCACAAAAAGAATCGGACTTTGAAATAGTGTACAATTAACCTGTGAAGGAAATAAAAAAATGCAGGCAGACAAAAATAGAGGGATTGGGAATTCTATGTAGTGGTTCATAGTCATCTCCCAGAGTTCTTTCGCTGGGTGTAGCTGGTTCAGTTCATTACAGCTCTATTGGAACTGATTTGATTCATCTCATTGTTGAAGAGGGCCTCGTCCATCGGAATTGATCGTCTTATAATATTGTTGTTGAAGTGTATAATGATCTCCTGGTCCTGCTCATTTCATTCAGCATCAGTTCTGTACTGTGATTTTATATAGAATAAATTTTTAAGAGAAATTTCAGAGTTATATTTAAATTTTATATAAAGAAAAGCCTTTTGACAATTAGGTCTATGAAAATGTGAAATGAAAAGTTGTGAAAAGTTGTGAATTGTGCAAGAGTAGAGGTCTTTAAGAAAAGTCTGTATTACTCCTTGTTGTATATTCTGTGGAGTAAAAGACACATTAGATGGGACTGAAAGTTTCCCTTTATGCATTTTCACAAAAATTCCTAATACTTTACATCCCCAAGACACCAAAATGGCTTTAATTACTACATTTAATAGATCATAATTTTGAAAATAGAAAAGATGGTATTTCCTCTAAAGTACAGAAAGTGTGATTCTTTAGTCTTTTAATGTCTCTTCACAGGCAAGGAAAATGTCTAGAGCTATTTTACAGCGGGAGGAGGAATGCTTGCCTCATCAGAATTTCCTACTATGTCTTCAGTTATCCTGCCTATCCCTGAGAGATACTCATTTTATAACATCTGAGTTACTTTTGCACATGGTGTGGATCCTAAATTGCACAGGTCCTAGATCCCCAACTGGCAAAGTATTTCTCAAATCACATCTATTCCTTGGCCTTCACAGTGTGAATACTCAGAAATACACTTGCATGCACACACACATACATACACACATGCTCACAGACATACATCCACAAATACTCTACACAATTTAATGGGTTCTTTCAATCCCATATCTTTGTTGGACTAATAAACTCAGGAGAGTGGCACAGGGGTCCTTCATAAAGGAATTTATGAAATTGAAACTGAAAAACTAGACTGGTAAAAGGAAGTTTATTGTTGGCTTTGGGAAGTCAGTCTTTGCTATGTATGAATAGAAAGACTGAATTCCTTAGTGTCAAGGTCTGACAGAGAAGTAGAGCTTCTAGTAGAGAAATCCTGGCAGAGAGGTATAAAGTCTTGTTAGGGAAATAGGTGAGAGAGTTAAGAGAGGGTAACGCTGAAAGAGAATATCATTTCAGCGGGCAGAAATTGCTGCTATGCCAGGAATGGCATATTAGGTCCTCCCCAAGGAAATGAGTTTAAAATTGGCTCGTTTTATAATAGAAACCTTGGTTACAAGCTGGGGTTTGTTCTTAATGGGGGCTGGGTGGGCTTGAGCTGGAATTGAATAGAATTAAATGAGTCTTTTAGTTTTGATCTTTAATTCAATAGGATTGGAATTTTCTAGCTCCTGACTCAACTAGCCCCACTTAGATAAACCACTTTTATCTTGATTCCCTGGAGCAGATCTCACAGAGGCAGATTCAAAGGAGAACTTCTCCTTCAAGGAACTTGTCAAATGCTCTACCTCATGGTTCATTCCCAAAGTTAGAAAGAGAGAAAGAGCAAGAGTTTTGGGGCTTCCCTCATCATTATGATATCTCTCCTCTAATGTAATTATAAGATGTGTGCTCCCTATGGAAACACTAATTTTTTGTGTAATAGGTTTGATTGCCATTCACTATTTTTAAAGACTTTTGTGTAATTAGCATTTGGTAGGAAGAAGCCAAGCAAATGAATATGAGCTTAAGAAATAATGACCAAGAAAGAATCTTTTTATTCTGAATTAATTATATTCCTAATCTAGCAATATTTAGGAAGATAAATTGATATAATTCTAGTTCACTAGCCCTCTCTCAGAGAAGAACTGCTAGCCCCATGTCTCCTTTTCCTGCTTCCCTCAAGGTCTAGGAATATAATTGATGTGAATGACAATCAAACATATTTATCAAAGCAAATAGAAAATCAAAATCAGAGAAATTCTATAGATTAGGGGGCAGCTAGGTGGCGCAGTGGATAGAGCACTAGCCTTGAATTCAGGAGGACCTGAGTTCAAATCTGGTCTCAGACACTTAACACTTCCTAGCTGTGTGACCCTGGGCAAGTCACTTAACCCCAGCATCAGGAAAAAAAAAAAGAAAAAGAAATTCTATAGATTAAATATATTAGAAAATATATTAATGGGGAAATGACTTTTTAGATAAGGATGAAATGAGATTTCCAGTCAACTAGGAGAGAGGACTAAATAGTATCATCTGAAATCTATAGGGAGGCAATCTTAGATATGAGCTGACTTCTTTTACATCTTAAAGAGATTGATTTTTTCCCTCTGCCTGAAGTTGGTCCCAAAGAGAATCTGTATCCACATGTGTATCACTGTCTTAAAAAGCTGAACAAAGCACTCAAAACAACTAAACTTCTCATGCCAGCACATAAGTGTTTTCTAGAAGATATTAACTTCACTGTTTACTAGGGTCTCAGGTATACTTCAGGCTCTACTGGAAACTTGGATTCCAGAATATTTCTCTCTCTCTCTCTCTCTCTCTCTCTCTCTCTCTCTCTCTCTCTCTCTCTCTCTCTCTCTCCTTTCTTTCTTTTTTCTTTCTCTTCCTTCTTTCCTTCCTTCCTCCATCCATCCCTCCCTCCTTCCTTCTCTTTCTTTCTTTCTTTCTTTCTTTCTTTCTTTCTTTCTTTCTTTCTTTCTTTCTTTCTTTCTTTCTTCTTTCTTTCTTTCTTTCTTTCTTTCTTTCTTTCTTTCTTTCTTTCTTTCTTTCTTTCTTTCTTTCTTTCTTTCTTTCTTTCTTTCTTTCTTTCTTCTTCTTTCTTTCTTCCTTCCTTCCTTCCTTCCTTCCTTCCTTCCTTCCTTCCTTCCTTCCTTCCTTCCTTCCTTCCTTCCTTCCTTCCTTCCTTCCTTCCTTCCTTCCTTCCTTTCTTTCTTTCTTTCTTTCTTTCTTTCTTTCTTTCTTTCTTTCTTTCTTTCTTTCTTTCTTTCTTTCTTTCTTTCTTTCTTTCTCTCTCTCTCTCTCTCTCTCTCTCTCTCTCTCTCTCTCTCTCTCTCTCTCTCTCTCTCTCCCCTTCCTTCCTTCCTTCCTTCCTTCCTTCCTTCCTTCCTTCCTTCCTTCCTTCCTTCCTTCCTTCCTTCCTTCCTTCCTTCCTTCCTTCCTTCCTTCCTTCCTTCCTTCCTTCCTTCTCTCTTTCTGTCTGTCTCTCTGTCTCTTTTTCTTTTCCTTTTATTATATAAGGTGGAGTTCAAATCTAGGCTCCAACACTTACCAGTTGTATGACCCTGAGGAGATCTCTTAACTCTCTTTGCCTCAGTTCTTCATCTGTATAATCTGGACAAAGAAATGGCAAATCACTTTAGTATCTTTGTCAAGAAAACCCCAAATAGAGCCATTGACAGTCAGACACAACTTAAAATTAACACAACAACAAAAGCAACTTACAAAAGGAAAAAAAAAAAAAGCATGTAGCTAACACAAAGGACTGCAGAGAAGCAATTGCTTTCTGTGGTATTTGTAAATTATTTTAATAAAAAAGAGATTTTATAGAATTCTAAGACATAGCCTTCTCATTTCAGATATAGGATGAGGCTATGTGTAGACAAAAGGCCAGTTCTTGTTCAAATATTTTATTAAAAATTTCTAAATGTTTACAGTAAAAAAAAAGATCGCATATGTAAATCTGTTTTAGTAAATATCTGTTAAACCTTACCCTACAAAACTCCCATCATAGTTTTAGAAAGTGGAATTTTTCATTATCTATCACTTGCTTTGTTGCATTCTTTATAATCTAAATGTATTATCTTCCTTTCTTGTTCATTTTCAAATTCTGATACAGAAAGGATTGAAACTGTATTTTGATTTTTTGCTTTCTAAAAGGAAAATAAATGAATCTAGGGAGGAAATAGAACATAAAAAGGCAAGTACAAATCATGGAGGACATACATACAGTACATTAATTATTTAATATAATATGTATTATGAGTATACATTATGATATAAATAATAATATGTATAGTTTTTTTTTAGAAAAGAAAAGAAGTGTAGTAGAACTTTAAGATGTAGACAGCAGTTAGCAGAAAACATTTACTGAAGTTACATTCCATTTTTCTGGGTTAAGAGAAAATTATAACAGGACAGATTATCTTGTATAAAACAATTAATACATAAAAATAATCATTTTTGTTTCATTGAGGACAGTAATAAAATAATCATGAGAATAGCAGAGATTTATGTAGAATGAGATGATTTACAAAGTACTTTCCATTCATTACTTCTCTTCATAGAAAAAGTATGTAAATTAGGTGAAATAAGGTGAAGAGGTATGTATGACAATGTATGCCTTGAACACTCTCATTATTGCAGAAGAGAATGTGATGAATAACAACCCTATAGATTCTTGTGAGCTCTGGTTTTTACTGTATTTCATTATTATGTGTATAATTTTTAATTCATTTTTATGGATATTCAGGTAGAATGGTAAAGAATATGATAAAATTCAGAAGAAAATAGAACTCTTGTAATTCTCAAGTACTCATATTCCAAAGAATATTTGAGTTATTTCCTCTACTACTATATTCTTCAAAGTATTTGAAGGGATATAATTTTGAAGAGTAAACTTCTTGTGTTTGGCTTTACAGGAAAAAATTAGGAACATTGAGTAAAAGTTGAAAAGAGATATCTTTAGGGTAGGTTAGGGAAAAAAGCTTCCTAAGCTCAAGTAGTGGATTCAATTCCTGCAGTAGTCACATAATTTCACTGTGAGCTATAGCAACCGGCTGAATATTAATTTCACCTCAAATTGTCTTACCAATGTATACAGAATAACTCAATGCAAAAACACATAGTGAATGATTTTCACCACATAATGACTAATGAAAAAAAAGTCAAAGGACAGACCTGATCTATTCATAGTAGTTAAGCAGAATAATTTTATTCTCATCAATATCTCATAACAGAAACAGCAAATAGCAGTAGCACTCACTAGTAATAGTAACAGCAACCTCATATTTATATAGCATTTTATGATTACAGATTATTTTCTCAATAGAGAAGTATTATTATCTTTCATATTACAGATAAGTAAAACATGCTCAGATAGCTAGAAAAGTGACAAGGCTAAGAGGTATACCAGTTATATACATACATATATGCATATATGTATATAAACATATATATGTATGTATATAGACACACACACACACACACACACACACACACACACACACACACACACGGTTTAGAGTCCAGAAGATCTGAGTTCTAATCACATCTCAGGCGTTTAGTAAATATGTGACCCTGGTAAAATTATTTAATCTTTCTCATCTTCAGTTTTTCTCCTCTTGATGACCCCTAAGTTTTTGACCAACTACAAAACTGTGTCTCAAAAGGTTATTTATTTTAAGGAAGTACAATTGCTTTTTGGACCATAAAATGTTCATTTCTTGACCTAAAAAAAAAAAAAGAAAAGTTTACTGAAGTCCATAAGTACTTAAGTGATCACTAGAGAATGACTATAACACCAGGAAGAATTTGGCTTGCTCTTTGAATAACTGTAGAATTCAGAAGCTGACATACTGTACAGCTTGTCCTTCTGTTTTGATCCAGGCATTACTGTATTTTTAGGTTCTTATGACATTGCCAAGACAAGTGGTATACTGAGATGAAAGAAAAGCTCACTGGCCTGCATAACAGACATGTTCTGTTTAAAGCGATTGCAACATATGCTGATAGCTGTGTTTGGGGGAGGGGTTGTTTTGTTTTGGCTCAATTTAGGACTTTTATAGCGTATTTCACACTCAACGTGCTTAGGAATGTGTTGAAACATAGATTTAGATTTCTGAACTATCTTGGGAGGTGTCTAAAGCAATTTAAAGTAAAAAAATTCAATAGCTAACCCTTATATTTGTTTTTGCATTCAGTTATGAATAAAATATTTTCTCAAATTAATTTTCTCATATATAACAAAAATTTAAAAATTTTGATCATACTAATTTGCAACCTATTCTTATTGGGATTGTCCTTTACCTCTTTGCTATTTATGAAAGTATGACTTTCTATGTGAATTGTACAGATGAACTACAAGAGAACTATTTGACCTTCCTAAGCAATTAAGCTATTTTTGAAATTTTACCAGCTCCAGTTGCTGGCAGACAATTAATGCACTAATTACAATGTTTTTGTAATGTTGTAATATTGTAATATTGTAATTGTGTTTTTTTCTTCTCTAAACTGGAGTTCAGAAGAAAGCATCCTGCTTGTATAAGCCTACAACAGAAGTAGCACCAATAGAAGGAGTGCAAAGAAAGACATTTATGTATGTGTAAAGCATCTTCCACATTCTTGTCAGTATGTTTATAGTTCAACTTTATTTAGTAATTAATAAATGAGAAACACTTATTGACAAAAAGGGAAAGAAAATAATAAATTAAAATGCAATTTAAAACAGTAGAAAACAAATAAATTTTTGAAATTTTAGTTAAACAATAAAATAGAAATTCTGAAAATAAAAGATGAAATTAACAAACTTTGAAAATACATTGAATAAAAATTAGAATCTTCCCCCAAAATAAAACAAAACAATAAAATAGATAAACTTTAGCTAAATTGAATAAGAAAACCAAATTACCAATATAAAAAATAAAAAAGGGGAATTCTTAACAAATTAAGAAAAAATAAAGTGTATTAATAAAAACAATTTTTGCCTAGCAATATAATAAACAATAAACCAGCAATTTAAATGAAATACATAAATTTTACACAAATATAAAAATATTCAATATAACTGGAAATAGAGACTTTAAACCACACAATTTCAAGAGAAAGAAAATAAATAAGCAATAAATGAATTTCCTAAGAGGAAAAAAAAAGAAATCCAGAATCAGTTGGATTTATAAATTAATTCTATCAAACTTTTAAAGAATAATTCATTTCAATATTACATAATTAGCAAAAATAGCAAAAGAAGAAATCCTACCAAATTCTTTCTATGACAAAGATATATTTTTGATCTCTAAGTCAGGGAGTGTTAAAAGAAAAAAAAATAAAATTGTAAACTTATATCCTTAATACAAAAATTTAAATAATTTAAATATTAACCAGGAGGTTATAATAATGTTTTTTTTTATTATAGCTTTTTATATACAAAACATATGCATGGGTAATTTTTCAACATTGACCCTTGCAAAAACTTCTGTTTCAACTTTTCTCTTTCTTCCTTCCACCCCCTTCCCTAGATGGCAGGTAGTCCCATACATGTTAAATATGTGTAACAATGTTTTACAAAGATTATACACTATGACCAGGTTGGAGTTATATCAAGAATGCATGATTGATTTATATAACTAAAACTTTAAAACCTAACTAATTACACTGTTAACAAAATCAACAAAAATCATATGATTAAAATAATCAATGGAGAAAAAAGCTTTTGACAAAATATAACACACATTTCCTTTAAATAGAAAAACACCAGGAAACAGGAATAATTGAAGATTTAGTAGAATCTAAAACTAAGATCTAAAACATTTTAATACAGTCGTGATATGCTAGTATCCTTTCCATTAAGTTTATGGGTGATAAAAGATGTCTTTGTCACACAATCTTAGAAATGTTCATTTATAGCTATAAAAACATGAAAATAAATTAAAAGTAAATAAGAAACAAAATAATCATTTTCCCCCAAATAGTATAAAGAACTACTTAGAGAACCCTAAAGAGTTAACTACAAAAACAAAGTTTAATAATTTTAGCTAGGGTATGAAATAAATTCACATGATATCAGCATTTCTACATAATTCCAATAAAACTCAATAGGAAGAAAAAGAGAAATTCCATTTAAAATACTACAGAAAGTGTAACATTCTCAGGATACTACCTGCCAAAATATACCCAATAAAAAATGAATACAGAAGGCAGTGAGGTGGTGAAGTGAATAGAACATGAGGTCTGGAGTTAGAAAGACTATTATCTTCCTGAGTAAAAATCTGGTCTTAAGTACCTTCTAAATAGGTTATTCTGGGCAACCCATTTACCCTTGTTTGCCTCAGTTTCCTTACGTGTAAAATGAATTGAAGAAGAAAATAGAAAACCATTCTAATAAGAAAACTCAAGAAGGGATGACAAAAAGTTGAACACAACTGAAAAACTATTGTATCAACAAATATAAATACAATTACAGACAACTGTTTACCTAAATAAAGATAGAACTTAATAATTGGGAAATTATTAATGACTCATTAGTAGTATTAGCCAGTATGTAAATGAGAAAATGGTAATACTTCTTAAATTAATTTACTCATTCAATGATATAAAAATCAAAATTCAATTTAATATGACAATTATTTATTAAGTACCCAGCACTAGAAACTGAACTATTTCCTGAGTATACAAAGGATAACATCAACAAATAATCTATTAGAATATGAACCAACATTTATACAGAAATTTAAGGGCTACAGAACACTTTTCCTTAGAACAACCCTATAAAAATAGGAATTGCAAATGTCATTTTCTCCATTTTACAATGAGGACCTGAAATAGGGAAAGGCTGTGACTTAAGTGCTTGTGGAATCTGGAGTTCTAAGGGATTACTGAAGTAACTGTGTAGAGGCCATCTAATCTAAGTTCCAATGTAGACCCAAATGATTTGCTCAGGATGATACAGATATTAATTGACAAAGGTGGAATTGGAGTTCAGGTTCTCTGACAACAGAGCCAAGTCCTCCTTTGATGTTACACTAGTCTAGATCCCTAATTTTTACAGATAAGGCTTAGAAATAGGAAGGGAACCATACAAGGTTCCATAGATAATGTTCCTTGAGGGTAAAGACAATTCTCTTTTCATATCCCCAAGCTCTGTACATTTTTTTTAGGTGGGGGGGAAAGGTAAAGCTTGGATTTATGATACTATATATGAAGAACATCAGGAGAAAAAAAAATTCTCTTTAACAATGTAGATGAGCTACATTTTGCTGTTTCTCTGAATAGAGTTGCACAGGGACTTTAAGAGGTTAAATGATGTGTCCATGGACTTTTAGCTAGTATAAATAACAAGTGGTACTAGAACCCAGGTCTTCTGGATTCAGAGAATGGCTTTTTATCCTTATACCACATTGTTGCTAATGCTCCCAAATGTTTTCTCCCATCTTTTAGGGAGTTCAGAAAAGAATAGCAATTTTGAAGAGACTTGAGCATCTAGACTAGTCAGTATGGATAGCCAAATTTAGGAAACAATTGTCAAACATTAACAATATGAACTTCTATCTTCTAATGTGCAACCCAGTGTTCTTTTGAAAATGATCACACAGCAGGGCCAGAATTAACATATAAGTTTTTCTTCTATCATTCAATAAACATATTATCAAGTGGCAGGCACTATGTGAGATGATGGATAAAGAAAAGCAAAAACAAAATCCCTCCTCTAAGAGAGATTATAATCTATTGGTAGGGAGAACAGGGAATACTGTGTACTTAGAAAAATAGAAAATATTTTGAAGGGTTGAGGGGACTCTACTTATTTTGCTTTACCGCATTACTTTTGTCATATCTTTGTCTTGTGTTATTTTTTTCTTGTTTTTGCACCTTTGATGCAGCATTAACTGCAAGTTTTGCAGGTTATTTGCCTGGAAAATCCCTAAAAAATTACTTTGGAGTTTGACCTCTTTTAAAAAAATATCAACAATTTTGCATTTTACTTCTGTTTGAATCTGAACATCCTATTTGTATAATCTTGATATCAGGCACTTTCCAATGAATAAAACTGGGAAAAATGAAATCAGAAAATTTTTCATTTTCAATATTATATTAGCATTTGCAAATGCATAAGACTAGAAAATGAAAACAGGAGAGTTACATAAGACAGTTCAACAAAACTTTACATGTTCTGTCTTCTTAAATTCAGAATTTTTAATTGAATAAACAGAATTTGAGCTTAAGTTAAATTGTCAACTTTACATGAGAAAAGGTAAAGTTGTAACTTTGTAAAGTTGTACCTGTAAAGGTAAGTTAATCATATAAGGAAAACTGAAAAGAGACTTGTTAAGCTTTTTTTTTTCAAATATTTCAGAAGAATTAAATTCACATTTCTTTGAAAATATTATGTTAAATATTTTACAAATTTAAATGTCCTTTGTGAAGTTTACTTAAGCCATATTGTAAATTTATATGTGATGTTCTAATGAACCATATTGTAAACCTTGCTTCATTCTTTAAAGACTTAATAGAAGTTCAACTTTTAGTTTATTATATTAAGTTATAAAACTTATTTTAATAATATATTTGCATTTAGTATGATGCTATGCAATGTATAGTCAACTGTCAAGAATGCTATTATGGAATGTGAGAATATATTATTTTAGAGTACTTGAGTAGAGATTTTGGTATCATAGACTTCCTTGGCAGTCTAGAAAGGCATATGGATCTCTCCTACTCAATTCCCTGGAATATTTTTTTTAAATTGGAGGAAATATTAAATTTCATTTATAGGTTAGTTGAAATGAAAATGTAATCATTTTTCCATCCAAGTTCATGGGCCTCATACAATCTATTTATGAGCCTATGTTCTAGGTTAAGAAGCTCTATGTTGAAAAAAATCAAATGATAGAATTTAGTGATGCTGGGAATCTTAAACTGTCATTTGATTTAGAAGCAGAAATATTATATCATGTTACAGATGAACTAAGGCACAGAAAAGCTTGATGATTTGGATAATGTTACAATAGAACCTAGATATCTACACCATATTTGTACTGAATTCACTTCAGAATTGCTCTATATCCCACTTAGAATGTCTACTTATGTGGATATATACATTTTGCTAAGAAACTATGAAGAAAGGAAGATATTTAACCTAACTGAAAAGCCTAACTAATTTTCTGCAGTGGTTAAAACAATAAAAGTTAAATTAAAGAAAGGATGATTCAGTTGAATTTGCAAGCTTGAGTAAAAAACAAAAACAAAAACAAAACAAAACAAACAACCAAAAAAAACCCAACTTCCTAATGTTCTAAATTAAAAGCTTTCATTTCATTTTATAGGATTCCCAGTCTTGAACTTTTATTTTCTAGACTCTGTTTCATTCTCACAAAAAGATCTTTATTAATATTCTTCTATATGACTCTTTTATTCTGGGGATAAAGAGGGTGCATAGGTCAATCAATCAACACATACTTATTAAGCTCTTATGTTTTCCAGACACTGTAAAGATGAGAATATTTTTTAAAAAGTTAAAAGAAAAGTCAGTTCCTATCTTCAAGGAACTTAAATTTTAATGGAGGAGGCAACATATCAACAAACTATGAACATACAAGATATATATTGAATAAATTGAAAATAATATCACAGGGCAGACACTAATTATGTGAATTAGTCTTGGAGCAGTGGGAAACCATTAAAAACCTTTTGAAGAAAGTAGGAATTAAATATAAGTCTTGAAGAAAGCTAGGGAAGCCAGAATACCAAGTGATTATGAAAAGGCATTCCAGACAAGAGGAAAGCAAAAATGCAAATGCCTTGATATTGGAGTCAGAGTGTTGTGTATAATAAAGAACAAGAAGGTAATTGCCGCTGGATCATAAAATACATAAGGAAGAGAAAGGTGTAAGAAAATTAGGAAGAGATTAGATTATGAGGGTCATTAAATGCCAAATAATTTGTTTTTGTTAGATCCTGGGGAAGTGATAGGGAACCAATGGAATTCATTGGGGGAGGTATGTGACAATCAGATTTATACTTAATTTCACAGTTAAGTAGATGATGGATTATATAGAGAAAGATTTGACCAACTTGAAAGTTCTTTAGTGAAGTAATCCATTGCTGGCAATGTGTTGCAGAGAAGGGGACATACATAAAAAGATTTGCCAAGAGACTGGATATTTTGAGTAAGTAGTACAGAATTGAAGATGATTTGGAGATTGCAAACCTGTTTGATTAGGAAGATGACAAGTGCACTCAATAGTAGTATAGAAGTTTGGAAGATGGTGAGATTTGGGGGCAAAGGGTAATAATGTTTTGGACATATTGAGTTTAAGATGCATGTGAGACATCCAACTTGAAATACCCATAAGGCAACTGGTAATGTAAAACTAGAGCTCAGGAGAGAAGTTAGGATATATATAATCAGAGAAGAGGGTGACCAACAGTGTCAAAAGTTATAGAGAAGTAAGAAAGTATGAGAATTTAGAGAAAGTCAATAGGTGATTACAGAAGATCATCAGTGATTTTTGAAAGAATAGTCTCAGGTGAATGATAAAGTCTGAAGCTAGATTATAGAAGGATTAAAATAGAGTAAGAGGAGGCAATGATTATAGACAGTTTTCTCAAGGAGTTTGAAAATCAGCAAATGGAGGATACATGCTTGAAATCTAATTACATCTAGGGAAAAAAGAAAAAAATACAAAGGCTTTAAATATACATACATGTATGTTATATATAATACATATATAATTCTTTCTTTGTTGTGAATCTTAAAGTGTTATATAAATGTTATCATTATACTTACACATGTGAAAAACATATGAGAAACAATTTCTCTTTAAGAACTTAAACATTACTCATTGTTTTGCTTAGTCTAAGCCTCATTATTTCCTGCATTTGTGGTCAAATTAACACTAGCATGTCATTGATAGAGATCCCAGACTTTCCATGTGTTCTTTTTTAACATGGATAACTCCTGTCCAAGTCCTTCTTCAAATCCTTCTAATTTCTCTCTTTTAAAACTCAGAATTTCTTGCAAAGTTCAGCTTACTTGCTATCTCTTATAGGAATCTATTCCTAATCACCCCATTTTAGTGCTTTCTACCTCTTAAAATTATGATGTATTACTTTGTGCTAACTTATTTTTAAACAAACATTATATTTGTGTTGTTACGCAAACCCAGTGGTTTCCAAAGATTTTGTTCCATTATCCCTTTTCAATAAAAAAAGTGTTATGAATCATCAGGCTAATTTTATATACTACTCAAAATATTCTTTGTAAGCACCATAAAGAATTTTTACTACAAACTCTTTAGACCATCATTGGATAGAGTATGTGAACCATTAAATAGAACCACTTACCTTACCCTATTTCACTCTCCCAAATATATTTTCAATATAAGCTCAATAAGGTACTGTTTCCTTTTTTTTTGTCTCTGTAATCATTGCACCAGGCAAATAGTAGATGCTTAATATATAATTGCTAAATTGAATTAAGTAGAACAAAGAGCTTTTATGGATGTTATACCCCATGAGATGGAGGATTTTAGTTCTTTTAATAGTTAATAGTACCAGTGCAGCTGCCATTTTTCCTGTTTCTTCTTCTTATCCTAGAAATCTCCCTTCACTTCAACATATTTGTCTTAACTTTACTACATCAGTCCTATACAACCTCAGAGGGCTTAGGTCGGGCACAAATAATCCATTAAAACATTTGGAATGAAGATGTTTCTCGATTTATACACCTTCTTTAATGCAGGCATGTTATGCTGGGTGGTCCTGTGCCAGGACCTCTCATGTCTCACAATCAATACAAAAGTTCTTCAGAAAAAAACTTGAAAATGTCCTAATACCAATTCTTCTGAGCATGATGTGGGTGCTTGCCTTGGGCAAGTTTTCTATAAAAATGTCCATTTAGAGGCTAACTGACCTGATTAAGATTACACTTCCAAAGTAAGACCTGAACTTGAATATTTCTGATATCAAGTTTAGCTGTTTATCCCTATTCCAGACTGATTGCTATTCAGTAATATTAAAATTAGTAGTTCATTGAAATCTTTTTTGAGGCATTTGTTGTTGTTTAGTTGATCCAGTCACATCTGACTCTTTATAACTCTATTTGGGGTTTTCTTGGAGTGATTTGCCATTTCCTTCTCCATCTCATTTTATAGATGAGGAAACAGAGACAAAATAGTGAAGTAATCTGCCCAAGGTCACACAATTAGGAAGTGTCTGAGATTTGAATATGAACACAGGAAGATGAATCTTCCTGAGTTTAGGCCCAGCACTCTATCCACTGTGCCACCAAACTGCTTTATTTTTGAAGCATTAGACTCAATCAATTCTATGTCAATTTTAAATGATACATTGAGCTGACTAGTTGTCCTAAGATTTCAGGGACAGAAGAGGTAAGTAAGTAATTCATGCCAAGATTTTAAAGTCTTAAGCATTTCAACATATATCTATTCTCTTCTATGTTTATTGATTGGTTGACTGATTACTTTAGCTGCAATGATGTCAACAATGTCACTTCTTAGCTCCTATCTGTTCCTCCTATATACTCTCCATTACCTTTCTCACTTTATAAGCTTTCACTTGATTGACATATTTCAGCATTGCCAGGTGGACCTTTTAAAAAGATTTTTGCTTTCTTTCTTTCTGTAGTTTCTGTTTTCCTATTCTGCAACACAGCCGATAAGAACTCATAATTTGACTAATAGGTTCCATTGAGGGTCTTTGAGTTAAATTTACAAGAAGAATTTATTTCAGTGTTTTAGCCTTTGAAAAATGATGAATTTGTTTAATAGATATGCAATTAACCAGCTTAAAAATGATCATTAGAAACCCTCTTTTATTTGGCTACTATATGCCTCCAAACCCTCAGTCCATTTATCACCAGCTGCATCCATTAATTCAGTATTACTTGTCCTTGACTAAGAGCCTTCTGAAACTTCACATTTTGAATTTAACAAAGTACAAATATTAGGACAGAGTCTTTTCTGCCTGAATATATCTGATTTTAAAGCTTGGAAAACATTGTTTTGAGTTTTTCTTACCATTTTTGTTGCTTTACAATATATTTAAAAAAAAAAAAAAGATTGGCAATCCATACAGTAGGATTGCAGTTGGTGAATATTACTAGTTTTCAAGTGATTGCTTTTTTCTAAGAAAGAAAGAAAAAGAAAAGAAATCGTTCTATCAGGGCTGGGCTGGGGTTTGTATATGAGATTTTTTTAGATTTAGTGCTAAGAATTTCAATGTCTTTTTATGTTTGTCTACATTTGTGGTAGAATACATATTTGATCCAGCTGGGCAGTCATTCAAAAGAATACTGCCTGCAGCTTTTGGTACTCCAAGTTTCAAAATATGAAATCTGATTGGGGAAAATTAACTCCCTAATTATATTAAGTATGTGTGTAGTGCAAATACCAAGAATCCAGGTTTGATTGTAGTCTACTATCATTTATTCCATGGCTTTTGGATAAAATCTGAGGTTCTAGCCTAATTCAATACACATGATGTATACTATGTCCTAGGATCAATAACAGAAGGGTTGCTGTTTTTACAGTTATAAAAATGAAAAAAAAAAAAAAAGAAACTTTATTTACTACTGGTTTAAGTTCTAAATATGTTTTTCTTTTCCTTCTCTCTTTTATTCTCTCTTTCCTCGGGGTTTCCAGTTTATCGTGGTTTCTGGGCAGTGTTCCTTTTCCTTGGTGTTATGGCAGCAATAATCGCTACCTTCTTCATCATCTGCGCTGCTCCCTTTGCCAGCCATATTCTGTTTAAAGCAGCAGGAGGTGCCTTTATCACTGCTGGTAGGTATAGTAGTACACTGCATAAATTTAAGTCCATGTTTTTCCATATTTTTTTTTATTTCTGTTTTTGGAGCTTTTAGACTTGACTTTTAGCTTAGCCTATAGCTATACAATATATATGCTTGCTCAAACATCTATATGAATTTTCCCATCTGTTGGATTGTGGAAAGTCGCAACTCCATCAATTTGATGGTTTCTGTGTAGCTGTGGACTTCCTTATGGTGTCTGAAAAGCAGGATAAAATTAACCCAAACTAAAATATCATGATATAGATTGCCTGTGAAGAAGTTGAGCCATGTAATCCTATTTGATACTGTTATAACAGGGAAGGGACAACAATAAGTACAGATGAATTATTTAGCATAAAATCAGGGTTTATATCATATTTTCTTTTTTTTTTTTCCTTTTTTCCTTCTCCCAAGCAAAATAGATGTGAACCTACAGTTCTCTCTCTCTCTCTCTCTCTCTCTCTCTCTCTCTCTCTCTCTCTCTCTCTCTCTCTCTCTCTCTCTCTCTCTCTCTCTCTCTCTCTCTCTCTCTCTCTCTCTTCTCTCTCTCTCTCTCTCTCTCTCTCTCTCTCTCTCTCTCTCTCTCTCTCTCTCTCTCTCTCTCTCTCTCTCTTCTCTTCTCTCTCTCTCTCTCTCTCTCTCTCTCTCTCTCTCTCTCTCTCTCTCTCTCACATCTGTCTTCCTTTTATCATATTAGAATCAATAGTAGTTTTATGTAATTGATCATGTCACATTAAGTGATATTTCAGAAAAAAACATTTTACTCATTTATGTTATTATCTTGCTATTTATGGAATCAATTGAGAAATCTTAATCTTCAAGGCTAGATTCCTTGGAATTATCTTTGAATTGTTCTTAACTTTTATTGTCAAAATTCTACTGATTTTTCCAAGACAATTTCTCTTAAGAATTCACCTTGCTTCACATATTTATGTCATGATTACATTGCATATAATATTTATTGGCCAGGGGACGGGTGATATTGTTCATCTTTCTGAATGATGACATATGAGCAGAAACAGTATGTTACTGGTACGTGTATGGCATGTACTTATAGATATATATCTATTTATATACATGTACTCAGAAATTTAGGTGACACAGTGATGGGTCTGGAATAAAGAAGATTCAGGCCTTGGGTTATGTGATCATGGGCAAGTCACTTGACTCTGTTTGCCCCAGTTTTCTCATCTGTAAAATGAACTGGATAATGAAATGAAAATGGAAAAACTACTCCAGTATCTTTGCCAAGAAAACCCCAAGTGGGATCATAAAGAGTTAGACATGACTGAACAACAAACTCATATATGTATATCATTTATAAGTGATATATGATAAATAAATATAATTTAATAAATTCATATATATTCAATTTATATGTGAAATTTACAAATAGAAGCAACCTAGCAAAGGGGATAGAGAGCTTAGAAGACCTGAGTTTAAGACCTGCCTCTAACAGATTTTTGCTGTCTATATTATAGCTCAGTCAACTCCCAAAGACTTTGAATTGCAGAGAAAGTGTCTCCATCTTCATGGACAGATGAAGTTTTCTTAAGGGGAAGATCCCAATATTAATGAATCTCAGGCTTTGTCTCATTCCTAATATCTTTAAAATGTTTCCCCCCTCAAATCCTAATAATTGTTTTAGGTATTAAAATATGCATTAATGAGTTGTTTAAATAAGTGTTAACAACTGATGGCACAAATTAAAAATAAAAGACATGTGAAGAATGATGCTATCTGCATTAAGAGAAAGAACTGACAAATTAGAAATATGTGTAGGATAATTTTATGTGTATATATTCCTATTTGTATCTAATGGTAGCCATCTTTAGGGTAGAGAGGGAGTGAAGAAAAAAATGAATTTACATTTTAATCTTATTTGGGGGGAATATTTGGAGGGAATAGCAAGTTGTATATGATAGATATGCAGTTTCATATGCAAACATCTTTTAATTTTACTGTGTAGTAGAAATGCTTGCACATTTCTGCAGTATGTCAAGCACCATGCTAAGTAAGAACTTTACAAATTACTATTGCATTTGACTCTCCCTACAACCTTATGATATAGGTGCTATTTTTATTCTCATATTACTATTGAGGAAACTGGGGTAAAGGTTTAGCAATTTGCTGAGACTCACATAGATAGTGTCAGAGGCTGAATTTGAAC
This sequence comes from Sminthopsis crassicaudata, assembly GCF_048593235.1. NCBI lineage: Eukaryota > Metazoa > Chordata > Mammalia > Dasyuromorphia > Dasyuridae > Sminthopsis > Sminthopsis crassicaudata. Next base: position 185,257,888 of record NC_133619.1, on the reverse strand, counting down.
TCCAGTTTTCTTGCCTCCATGCCCAGGATTTTAACCATTGTAGCCTAAGTGATGATTCCTGATCACAAAGAAATTAAAACTTAGTCAGACAGATGTAACTAATATAATCCCTAAACAAAATGACTTACAGTGGCTCTTTATCGCTTATTAGTTCCAGCATATACCCTTGATCCTGGTATTTGAAGTCTTTTCACAATTCTCTCTCAGATCTTATTTTGATCAGAGAACAAAATGCTTGACCTGCAATAAAAGTTGAGAAGGATTCAAGTCCCAGCAGGGCCACTATTGAGTCTATATCCCAAGAAAATCATTAAGGAGAAAAAAAGAACTCACATGTACAAAATGTAGTAGTTCTTTTTTGTGGCAGCAAAGAATTGGAAAATGAGTAGATGCCTATCAATTAGGGAATGGCTGAATACATTTTAGTATATGAAGGTAAAGGATCATTATTATTCTATAAAAAATGAAGAACAAGCTGATTTTAGAAAGGCCTGAAAAGATTTATACAAATTGATGCTGAGTGGGGCAGCTAGGTGGCACAGTGGATAGAGCACCAGCCTTGAATTCAGGAGGACCTGAGTTCAAATCTGGTCTCAGACACTTAACACTTCCTAGCTGTGTGATCCTGGGCAAGTCACTTAACCCCAGCCTCAGGGGGAAACAAAACAAAACAAAACAAAAAACCAAATTGATGCTGAGCGAAACACGTAGAACCAAGAATATGTTGTATATAGTATAAGGAAGACTATGAGATGATCAACAATGAAAGACTTGGCTCTTCTCAGTGGTTCAGTGATCCAAGGCAATCCCAATAAACTTTAGATGGAAAACACCATCCAGAAAGAGAATTATGGAGATTGAATATAAATCAACACATGCTATGTTCACTTCTTTTTTGTTTTTTATTTTTCTCTCTTATGGTTTTTTTCCTTTTATTCTGATTTTTCTCTCCCAACAGGATTCATAAAGAAATGTGTATTAAAAAAGGTTAATATACATGTATATCAGAAAAAAATAAAAAATAAAAGTTCACAGATTACAGATTAAGGACCTCTACACTAAATGAAAAGGTACTCCTTTGTGAATCCTATTTTCCCCAAGCAAAATATAGGTATGTCCTCAGAGAATCAGTTAACATCTAATGTCAGGCCAGTAATAATGAACTGCCTCTTCAGACTTCTAGAATCACTTTCCACTAAGTGCTGAAGTAGAGCAGATAAGTGGTGCAGTACATAGAGTAATAGTAGGGTTAAGAGGACCTGAGTTCAAATTTGATTCAGATACTTAGCAGCTGTGTGATCCAGAGCAAGTCATTTTGTTAGCCTCAGTTTCTTCCTCTATAAAATGAACACTCCTTTGTCAAGAAAACAACAAAATGGAGTCATTGGGCATCTAAATGACGCAAAAATAAGAGTTGAGACACATAGAACAGAAGGACTAATTTTTGTGTAGCTTCAGGGCAGTGTAATAGTTTATTTATTTATTTTTGGTGTTAAACAATGCCTTGTTTTTCGTTTTATTTTCCTTTTTCCTGGGACATAAGAATTAGACACTAAGGGATCATGAAGTAACATGTAGCACCAAATATTTGAACTTCCTGATTATCCCGATTATGAGTTTGGGTTTGTAGAATTAATGACATAAATGCAGCAAGCTTAGCTGGGATAAATTACTAAATTGTTTGGGTGCATCAGAAGGGACATACTATTCTATCCACTGCACCAAGCACAACCATTACATATCTGTTGAATTGATTTAAATTGAAAAGTCAGTATCTTTGGAAAGACATTCATGTTATCCACTGTTCACGTACCTCTAGAGAAATTACAAAAAATACAAGTGCTCATACCTAATTGTCATTTTTTAAATTGCTAATTTTTTAAGGCATTGATTCAGACTGTATTTGTTAAGAAGATACTGTCCTTAGAGTCATGAAGGCATGTGCCATGTTCCAGTTTTACTGCTAACTTTTTATGTGAACTTGGACAAACTTGGTTAATTTCTCTGGATGTCAGGGGATTCTCTGAAATCATCTCTGAAATTCCCTTCTGGATCTTATCAATATCTGAGTTCAAGTTAATATATTGGAAAAGTTTTATAGTTAATATATGTTGTAAATAACAGGATTCTTCTCATTCCCCTACTCTGCTTTTTCTTATCTTTTCTTTAATATTTACACAGAATGGGGGAATGTAACAAAACTTTTCAGTAATTAAACATTACAGCAGATATGGCATATTTTTAAACTCAGAAATTATCCTGGCTATTCATTGATATTGAATTTTTCTTTTAAAGGAGATCTTTTGTCTTTTCTACTCATACATAATTCATACATAAGGCATTTCTTGGGGGAGAGAGAAGGGTGTTAAAAAAGTCTCTAAAAAAATCCTCAAACTGAAAACACATTCTTTACCTTTTTAAATTAGAATCTTACTGTGGATTATATATTTTGGCTGAGCACTCTGTGGGTAAATGAAACAGCTGTTACCAATTCACATGCCATTGACAGGTGGTTAGGGCTTTTTGTTAAGAATCATGTACTAACTGGGCCCAGGAATACTTATGGGACAGAAACAAATGTGTGGAGGGGAACTTAAAGTTGGGCCCTGGATATCCTGAAATGGAGGCATGCCTCCAAATATCCCAGAATTATTATATGCCAATCGTGGGAATCATTATATTCCCGCGATTGGCATATAATTCTTATGGAATTACATAATTAAAAAATATTGTTCTTAAATGAAATAAGAAGGCATTTCCCAGATTGGACAGATGAATGAATGGAATGGATGGTATAGTACATAGGCCATGAGAATGGAGTAAGGAAAAACTGCACCTATCTTGGGTATTTGTTAGCTATGTGACCTTAAGCAAGTTGTATTCTCTGTGTTTCAGTTACTTCATCTATAAAATGAGGATGCTAGATTTACTGGGCTCTAAGATCTCTCCCAGTTCAGAATCTTTGATCCTATGAGTAAATTAAAAAATGATTAAGCATTTAGTCTATGCCAATTAGTGTGGTAACTGCTGAGGTTATACATATAAAAATCATACTGTTCCACTTTCAAGAAGCTTCTGTTATAATAGAGAAAAACAACATAAATGAAAAGATATAGTTTCAAGGTTAATGGTAAACCCTGATAGTTCTTGGGGTTCTAAAGCAGTGTGGAAGAGAAGGGAAGACTCTGAAAGAAGAGCAGAGTGCTAAGAGGTTAATTTTTTTTTTTTTTCAGAGGGTTAGCTCTGGGTGAAGGTTCTGTGCATAGATGATTACACAGTAATTATTTTTTTCAACTATAAAGCATTATGTCACATAAAGATAAGCTGAAAAAGCTAGGTTTGTTTATCCTGGAGAAGCAAAAACTTAAGGGAAATGTCATAATAAGCTTTTAATTATTTAAAAGAAAAAAACTGATTAGACTTGTTCTGTTTTGTCTCGGGAAGAACTAGAAGTAGTGGTTCAAAGTTACTGATGAAGAATTAGACTAGATAAAAGGAAAAATCTTCAGCAACTAGCTATTTAAAAATGAAATCGATTTTAATAGATTTAGAATCAAAGACTGGATGATTACTTGTTAAAGTTGTAATTATGGAAATTCTTGGCCTGGTATGTGTTGGACTACTTTGTTTTTGAAGTTCCTTCAGTGTCAGAAATTCTGTGGATCTATGACTAAAGGATGGGAATATGAAGATCCATATTTCAGTTGAATACAAGGACAATTTTGAAGAAAATAGTGCTATCCAAATCTAAACTTGGAAGGATGCTTTGAGGTCTGAGATGTTCAAAATCATGATCTTATGGTAGATAAGTCCAACTTTACAATATTATCTTCGCTGGAGTCATTTGTCCTTTTTTTCCTCCCATTACCAGTTATCTCTTTCCAAATTCAATGCTATATATATCAATATATATGCTGACATGTCAGTATGTATGCTGGCAGGATGCATTACAAATACTGTCAAAGCATCTTTCCAGGTCTAAATCAGTGATGACTTTGGTTTTATTCTTGACTTGGAAGTTAACTGACTGTGTGATTCTGGAGAAAGGGTTGAGCTTGGGTTCTTAATTTTTCTAAATCTCAGTTTTCTCATCTGTAAAATTAGGATAATACTTTTATTACTTACCTTCAAATGCTATATGAACATAACTATTATTATTATGCTGTGTAGAAATCTATGGCTTTTCACTCATCCAGACTCTTTTCTGCCATAAACCAATCCAGAATAATCCCTTGAGGCAGATAACTGCTGAAACTTAATGTAGTCCATTTCTGCCTTTCTAATTCTGAATGCAGAGTTTAATTAGCTTCTTTCCTGAGATTATGCTAAACTAGAAAAGGGCAGAAGTTGGCTCTTCATTGGTACATGAGAATATCAACACTAAGTAGTCATCAGAAAGTGGTGTCTGACATTCTCCCCTTAGTAGAGATATACTGATGTCTTCCTGTGTGTCCTGAAAAAAGGATGGAGCCAGTATCATTTTTGTTCTGTTCTACCTATAATTCAAGCTTAATGGAAGAATGTCTAAGTGTTCCCTAGAGAAGTCTAACTCTGGCAATAAGGTCAGTTAGGCCATTAAGATACTTTAATAGTTTATGAATTCCATAATTTTATCAGTGTACATATTCTCTCAACTAATCTGGTTATAATCTTTCTCTCCAGGCTTTCTATACCTTTGTGGATAGTTTACATGATTTGTTCAGCCCTCAAATATTTATTACCTGGTGGCCAATTTTTAAAGTGATGAAGCTCTTTAAGCATAGTGAGGTTGAACTTCAAAGAATAGGTACTCCTTGCTTGGTCCATATACAAAACTTAGTGAATATAGTACTGGACCTGGAGTTAGGAAGACTCATTTTCCTGACTTCAAATATAGCCTTAGACACTTAATGATTGTGTGACCCTAGGCAAGTCACTTTGTTTCTATTTCCTTGTCTGTAAAAGGATTTGGAGAAAAAAATGGCAGACCACAAATGTCCAAAAAAAAAAAAAAAAAAAAAAACCCACAAATAAAGTCACAAAAATTCATATACAACTGAAAAATGACTGAAAAACAATAGAAATTCTTACAACTCTTTTTTTTTTTTCTTTCTAGTGGCAAAGAATTTAAAATTGAGGGGAGTACTGTCAATTGATAATCTTGAAGGGGCTCGTGGGTGAAGTCCCAGGTTGGCTCCTGGCTGGTTTCAGCCAGGCTTAGAATTTGAATAGAATTCAATGGGTTTTTAGATAAGGAACTGTTTGCGCTTGGGGTGGGGGTTGGGGAAACCTGAACAGATCATTAGAATAGGGGTTGGGACAGCCCAAGTTAGTTCTGATCCCATGGTGGCTGGGAATTAGAAAGGAATCTTAACCCACATCAAAAGTGCTTGCCTTCTGAAACAAGCCTCCCAAGGAGGAGTGGGAAGATAGAGAGAATTTGAAATTCAAAAGTTTAAAAAATTTTTGTTTAACTTTTCTTTACATATAATTGAGAAATATTTAATGAAATAAATAAAAATAAATATACCTATGACATCAGGCCTCTATACAAAAGTGTATAAAGTATAAACAGCAAGCAAGGTGATCCAAAGATTTTAATGCAAGACAGCATCATAAATTGATGGACATGATCTATAATTGAAATATGGGTCTGGAAGAGAATAGAGATGGATACTTGACTTTAGATTTCATTACTACAGGAAATTCTCAATTAAGAAAACTCTCATTATCAATACATTTTGATTTCTCTGCATCCTGAGAAGTCAATTGACTTGTCTTGTGTCAGAGGCCAAACCTGAACCAAAATCTTCCTAGTTTCAATCATGGTTTTCTATTTGCTACAAAATGATAGCTCTGGAGATTTATACCTGAAAATGAACTTGGGTAAAAGGGAAATGGTGGGAAGTGGCAGAAAAGAAGATGTTACAAGATGGATAGAGATTAGCATTGTACATTAATTTAGAAGATATCTTTATGTTAGTGAATACAAGATCCAAAGTGGGAAAGCAGGGAAGAGAATATTTGGATAAAGATAAAGAGAGGCAGGAGTAGATGGGACATTGTCAACAGAATGTACTAAAGACTATCTAGACAAAAAAAGAAAAGAAAATATGTAAGGCATTTTGTTGAGAGGTGAGATTCTGTAACAGTGATGGGGGTCTCTAGGCCAGTGTCATAGGTTTTGCAAAAGAATTCAGTCCCAATCTTCAAGCAAGGTTTTTGGCAAAATAGGTTTATTTTCACTGAGAAACTCTTTCTCTCAGTGGGCCACTTCCTGATTAGGAAGATAGAGAAAGGGGATACAATGTTTTGAATTTTATTTAGCCATCTATGGTTTGGTACTAGGGAATGATTAGGAGAATTTCCACATCAATAAGGGTGGTGATTATTTCCCAGACTAAAGTGATTCCCAGATCAATTGGAGGTGGGAGTTTCCCATGGGAACCAGGTAGTTTTCCCAGAGCTAGGAAGGATTGAGATTTAAGATTTTTCCAACCCAGACCTACTTCACAAAAGATCAATAAATCTTCAATAATTCTTTCCCTTCCAAAAGCAGAACAGCTAATGATTTTTTGGCTTTCCTTAATGATAGTTTTATCATTCAAAAGATGGAGAAAACGGTGAATGAAACAAATTTTCTGGGACTGTTTTTGACCCATTAGGAGAAAATGTTATTGCCTTGGAGGCATCTTGGAAGGAAGTTACTATTCTATGTGGCTCAAATTGGTGAGTGGTCACCATTTAATAAAAAGCTGGAGATCTCTAGGAGCAAAGCAAAAATTTATTGTATGTTCTCACCAAAATCCAGCGTTCCTCCCATTAAGCAAGCAATGGAAAGGAGCAGGTACCTTTTAGGACAGGTTTTACACTTTAAATAGTCCCTAATGATGAGGTCTATACCTAATGTTGAGGTCTAGATAAGGGGTACCTAAGTAAAATTAGGATTAATTGAGGGCTAGTGGCAGTTTTGGGGTACAGGGAGTTACACGGAGCTCCCCTGCAACCCTTTTGGATTTGGCACAAGAATACAAAGTTAAATCAGATCTAGTGGCAGCACAAGAGTCCCCTGTAAATTAATTTACAGGCCCGAAAACCTAGATTGATAAAAAAAGGTTTATTGTAGGCTTTGGAAATAAGGTTAAAGTCTGGTTAGTAAAAAGTATTAGATGGAGGAAGAAATACACCAAAAGTGGCGGACAGAGAGTCTGTGATGCAAATCATGGTGCTTGCATGTTTCAACTCTCTGCCAAGAGATGATTCCAGCTTGGCTCTTTTATTTGCTTGAAGGGGCCTATGGGTGGAGTTCCAGGATGATTCCTCTAGGGCCAGAACCCACCGGGTGGGGGTTGGGAAACCTGAGCACATCATTGGAATGGGGGTTGGGTACAGCCCAAATTAACTCAGATCCGGATCTCTCCCTTTGGAACACAAAAGGGTGGTTTTGACCAGATCTTGTAAATCAAAGGTCAGTCATGGGGGTTGGGGATGAGAAAAAGAATCTTAAAGGGGCCACCACCCTTATCACCTAATACAAATAGCCCTCCCACTACTGACCATCATCCTCATTGGCTGAGGGTCTTACATTCTAAATGCTGAAACTACACAAGAACTTGAATTTGACCTATAAGTACATAGTTACCCATATTTGATCAAAGTAGGGAGAAAATGATGTCATGGAAAGGTAGCAGAAAGGGGATTTAGGTATGATCTTGAGTCAATGCTCAAGGACCTTTAGGCCTACTCCAACTCCGAAGCAGATGAAGCCTTACTTGATTTTCACAATTGTCTTGAGAGATCTCACCTTGTCTTGTTCAATTCCATTTTAGAATTCATGATAAAGTAGAAGAAGAGAAAATCAGTTCCTTTTTAAAGTGTACCCTTGATTTCTGGGAAATAAAATTTATAAAGTTTAGAGAAAAAAATTGGTAGTAGCCCATTTTCTGAAATTCTACAGAGGAAGTCAACCCAGGAAGAAGAGCCTTTCAAAAATGAAATTCTGAAGAAACAAAAAGTAAATGGCAGTGAGCAGAAAAAGGATGAGTTGCCTCCAGAAACTGGCATGGATGCTCCAGGAACTCATCCAACAACTTATATTTTATAATAAGTTATATAGAAAAATGGAAGCAAAGGAAAGCAATGAAAGATGATAGAAAATTGTAACATTTTTACAAGAATAGTGGGAAGAGGGGCAAAGTTTAGAATATCTGGTGTTGGTGAGGAATGCTAAGGACTTTCCTAATCATTAGATTTGAAGGTTAAGGATAAGCAAAGAAGATGTAAATACTGTTAGACTTTGTCAAAGGTGTGATAATAATAGGCAGCAGAACAAAGGCAAAGTGACTTAACTTTAATTCTATTTCTATTTTCTTTGTCAAAGAGAAAGATCTTTGTCCTGAAAGGAGCTGAATTAAAATGTTAAATTGGGACATTGAAATTCAAGACAAAGAGGGAGATAGTAAAGAGAATCTAGATACCTTTAATGATTTCAAGCCCAAATTAATTAAATCCCAAATCCTGTAAAGAACTGACAGTTGTGATTGTCAAACTATCACCTTTGAAAGAACATGAAGACTAGAGACATACCACAAAACTGGAGAAAGACAACTTTTTAGATATTCAAAAAAGCTAAAAAAAAGTGTGAGATAAGAAAAAGGTCAGTGAAATTGACTTTGGTGCTGGAGAAATTAAAGTTATTGTAAAAGAATATCTAGAAAAGGAAGCAGCAATCATAAAGAACAAACATGACTTCAACAAGAAGCCATTCTTAATATTATTTTCCTTTTTTGGTAGTTACTAACTAAACAAGTAGAACAGGAAGATATTAAAAATGCTATTAATCTAGATTCAGCAAAGCATTTGCTTCTCTTTCATGCTATCTTTTTGAGCAATATGCAGGTTTAAATAAAACAATAGTGAAGTGGGGTGATTTTACAACCATATGGATAGCTAGATGCAAAAAGTAGCCATGACAAGATTTTCTGGGAAAGAGATGTCTAATGGAGTGCTTTGGGAATCTGTCTGGTCTTCTTGTTATTTGTCAATGAAAAAAACCTTAGATATTGTACTTCTTTGATTTACAAATGACACAAAACTAGAAGAGATAGTTTATACATTGAATTCAGTTTGATTCAGCAAACATTTTCAAAGTTTCTACTATGTGCCACAAATAATGCTAGTGTTAGGAATATACAAAGACAAAACTGATAAGGAAGAACTGGAACACCAACAAGTATGTGGATAAGTAAATTTGTTTAAAAGAAAAAGTCGTTGCTTTTGGGGGGAAATACAAGCAACTGAATCAAATGAGGTAACACAATATTTGTAAAGCACTTTCCATATAGTAGGCTCTATAGAAGTGCCATCACCACCACCACCACCATCATCTGTAGCAATTACCATTATTATGAAGGAGGGTAGAAGTATTATCATCTAAGAGATAGCAGTTGAGCTAAGCCTTGAGTGGAATTAGGGATTTCAAGAGGAAGGTGAGAATGGAAAACATTCTAGGCATAGGAGACACACAGCTTGTGTTAAGTCAAAGATGTGGGAGACAGACTGTCATGCATAGGAAACAACAAGAAGGCCAGTTTGGCTAGAAGAAGAAAAAGAATGTAAAATAAATCTGTAAAGAGGTTGGTGCCATCTTATGATGAGGTTTAAATGCCAAATGGATAGAATCAGGATCCAAAAGATCTCAACAGGCTAGGAGACTGAGCCAAATGTAAACAGCTAACAGTACAGTATGGCAGCCATATAGTAAATCTGATTTAAGACAGCATTAAGACATTTCTAGAACTAGCGAGGTGATAGTTCTCTATATTGCCTTTCTTAGAACATTATTTATGAAGTATTGCATTTAGATCAGGGCACCATTATTATTATTATTTGCTGAAGCTATACTAGTAAGCTATACTAGTAAGTACTAATTGTCTGAGGCCACATTTTTACTTAGGTCCTCCTGACTTCAGGAATGGTGCTTTATCCATTTATCTGCCCCAGAGCACCATATTTTGAAAAGGATTTTGGTAAGTCATAGGATGTCCAAAGGACATTCGGAGGCAATAAAGGTGGTGGGAAACCTCCAGATGATTACATACAATGACTGGTTGAAAGAACTAGAGATGTGCCTAGAAAAGAGAAGACTCAAGGGAATAGCATATAGAAGAATTATACTTCCTGTGAGATCAGAATGATGAGGGAAAGGAAAGGGGGAACCCCGTTTGTCAGCGCAAAGATCCCATGAGGTGCAGTGTCCCCTGTAAATGAATTTACAATCCCGAAAACCTAGATTGATAAATAAAAGGTTTATTGTAGGAATTTGGAAGTAAAGTTCAGTTAGAAAGATGCCAGGGCCAGAGGTGGTCGCTGGGTGGGCAGGAACCCTTACATGGCCGGAAGGATACCATGTGTTGGGGGGAAGAGCTCCTGCAAAGAGAGAGCTCCAGCTTGGCTCTTTTATACCTAGAAGGGGATTGTGGGCGGTACCCCCAAGTTCTTGGAGGGCTTTTCAGTTAGCTCAGATCCGGTGGGGGGCTGGGGGAAGCTGAGCAGATAGTAGGGGCTGGGCCCAGATATTCAAAAGGGTGCTTTTGACCAGGATTTGTGAATCAAGGTCAGCCATGAGGGTTGGGAAATCAGAAAGGGACCTCAACCCCATCAAGAACTTGGATCACTGGGTGAAAATTGCAGAGTGAGAATTTTAGACTAATATTAAGGAAATATTATCTAACACAGAGTTATGTAAAAATTGGATAGGCTTCTTCAGGAGGGGATGGGTTCTGTCTAAAAGCAAAGGTCTTAAAGCAAAGGCTAAAGGAACTTTTTAGGCTATGAGTGTGAATTCCTAATCTAGTATGGACCAATGTAGTTTTTGCACTATATGGAGTTGGATTATATAGCTTTTGAAGTTCCTTTCAACTTAGATTTTGTGATTCTAGGTAGCATGAATAGTCTATATTAATAGTTGTTGCTATTGTCATTATTCAGTCATTTTTCAGTTGTGTCTGACTCCTTGTGACCACAGTTTCTTTTTGTTTTTGTTTTTTGGGGGGGCAAAAAATATTGGAGTGGCTTGTTATTTTCCTCTCCAGCTCATCTTTAAATGAGCTCATCTCTAATGAACTCTTCAGCTCATCTGCAATGAGGAAACTGAAGCAAACAAGGTTAAATAATTTGCCCAGGGTCACACAGCTTCTAAGTGTTTGAGGTTGATGAGGTATGAGCATTGAGGGTAAGAGATCCTCTCTGGTCCATGTTTCAGATTCTTTATGAAAACAGTATTCTAAGAAGACAGCTTTCTTAGCAGGCCAACTCCTGATTAGGAATTTAGCAAAGATGCTTTGACAAACCTTTGGTTATATAGGATTAGTCTTGGCCTGGAGCTGGGGTGCAGTTTGAGAGGATGTTGACTATGCCTTAGGCCCAGATTTCCAATTGAATGAGATTACTTATCTGGGAGTTGTCTGGGAAGAATGTGCCCCTCCCAGAGGTTGGATGGGTTTGAGAGTCAGGAGCACCCTTCCCCCAAAGGTTCCTTTCTGAACTCTCCCCCTAAAAGGGGGCACAGTTTACATCAGGGCCTCCCACAAAGATTAAAGGGGACACAATTTACATCAAGGTCACATTTGAACTCGGGAAGATTCAGTCTTCCTCACTCCAGATCTGGTGCTCCTATCCACTGTACCACCTAGCTGTATTCTATACTCATAAGCAACTGCTTAAATCCTGACAATATAAGTGATAATTTTATCAGTATGATTGGGTGTAAAAACATTCTTACTTATATGAAATCAACTTTTTCTTGAAAGTGAACTCAGAATTATATTTGTATATGTAACATAAACTGTTATATTTATAGTCATTTTCCCCAGTGGATCTGGCACCTGAAATGTATCTTCTGTTGTTAACAATTCTAAAAGTAACTTGTAAATATTCAATTGATGTAGTGTGCTATATTTTTATTTCCCTTTGCACTTGCCCTCATGGACTTGCTCTAGTGATGGCAAAAAGAGATTCATTTCACTTTATCCCCTTCCTTAGAAAATATTGTTAAAGAGATTAAAGGTAAGGACTCTGAAAGGACTAGTCACTGAAAGGGCTAGTTAACTTTGCTCTCCTTCAAGGAAATGAACAGTTTTCTTAATAATGCATAGGTGCTTTGCAAACACATGCTTTTGATCACTAAGGGGAACCAGGAGGGAAGATATGGTTTAAAGCAGGTAAGTCCATCATCACTTGCAGAAAAAAAAATCCCCCTATGACAGTGCTTTACTGAAGATGCATCTGCGAATGAAGGATAAGATATTCTAACCCACTTTTCTGTAAGCTGGAACAGTAAAGGAAAAATAATATAAAGGTGCTATAAAAATCCACCTAATTATAAAGTAATAAATACATGATTTAAGAATAAAAAGGATTTCAGTAGTGATTTTTCCTTTTTCTTGAAGAAGTAAGAGTATCATGAGTTTGTATCATGAGATGATCTTATAAGTAGATTAACAACACATGACTTCTTCCCATGGAAATTTAGGTATAAGGATGATTTTACACAGGCCGAATTTGTTGCATTAAAACTAGAAAAAAAAAAGTATTGTGAGAACTAAAGGACATATCAGACAATTGCTTTTTTTTTTTTTTTTTTTGTTTAAGGAGAAGCACTTCTCAAATTCTGGTACTTCCTAATTTCTCTTCTAGATAAAGTAATCTCTGAGGGTAGTAAGAGTACTAAGAGAATATATGAAATAGAGCAGATGAAAAAAGAAAGGAAAGAAACAAGCATTTATTAAACACTTACTATGTTCCATGCTTAAGCATTGTAAACTTACAGGCACACATACATACAACCATATACCCACACAAGGCTCACTTCACTCTTCTGCACCTGTTGTCTTCATGTCTGTATGGTGAAAGATCCAGGCTATAAACAGCCATCCAGAATTGACAAGTGAAAGGCATTGCAACCTTGGAATAATGTGACTTGAAAGGATTGTAGACTGTTTCATGAATTCACAAGAATTTTTACTGGTCCTATACTTTTTTCAATATTCAAGAGGCTGTCATTTGAGAGAAATTCAAAAGAATAATTGCTCAATGCAGAAGAGAGTGATCTGAGGAAAATATACATCTTATCACTTTGCACAGGACCCTGCAGCAGACTGAGCTTCTTGAGGGGCAGGGAGAAAGGAATAAAGTAGAGAATAGTAAGAATATTTTTTACTGATAGCCAGAAAAATTTAATACTGCAAAATTAGTTCTTTACCTTTTGTGATATATGGCAGAATAGTTTCCCCTCTCCCTATTTTGTTCCCTAAAATGCCTATGACACTTGTACTCACACTCTAAGAGGCAATACAAGAGCTAGTCAGTCTTGTGTTTTCTAAAATCATTGACTTTGTGAACTTTCCCAGGCTTTGTTTGTTGTAATTGAGATTTGGTTAGAACTCTGCAAAGAGGCAGTAACAACTAAATAGTTTGAAGTAATTTCTTCTCTCTTTTTAAGCTAGGAATCTAGATCTAGTTAGGAATCTACTCCTAACTCTGGGACCAGTGCTCTATCCACTATGCCATCTAGCTGCTCTTTATTCTTGAAGATGATCATAACTTCAGGGAGGTGATGCAATGATGTGCAAGTGAGTTGGGTTTAAGCCAGAGAGCACTCTGCAAAGTCACCAATCTCACTTTCTCCTCTGGAACCATCTGGGTTCAATGGCCTGATGAAAATGAGTAGAGCTGGCCTTGATGAAGATCAATTTAAGGGATGCTTTTATGCTTTTCCTGAAGAAAAGACTTACATTAAGCACTACAACTGTCTGCTAGCATTTTTTTTTTTTTTTTTTTTTTTTTTTTTGCTTGGAATCAGAAGAGATAGGAGAAACGAGGTAGACTTTGAATTGCTGTATAAAAAATTTCCTCATGAACTCTCCATAAGTATATAACTGCTTCAGGAAGCAATATGTTCCTTTTTCATGGACAGCTTCAAGGATAGGTAAATTGTCTCTTGTTGGTTATGATGTAGAGGGGTATACTTGTTCAAATACAGGTTGTATAATTGTGATTTTATGGGGGGGTTGCATTGAAAGAAAAGTATAATTGTTGATGGAGTTGTAAAATGATCCAACCATTTTGGAGAGCAATTTGTAATATACCCAAAGGGCTATAAAACTGTGCACATATATATATGTATAGTATAAGTATGTATTTTTTTTGTGATAGGAAAGAATTGGAAGTAGGGGCCCATTAATTGGGGAAAAACTGAACATGTGGTATATGAAGATAATGGAATATTATTATACTATAAAAATGATGAACAAGTTGATTTTAGAAAGACCTAAAAAGATTTATATGACCTGATGATGAGTGAAACAAGCAGAACCAGGAATACACAATATTGTACACAATAACTGCAAGAATGTGCAATGATCAACTATGAGAGACTTGATTCTTCTCAGTGGTTCAGTGACCCGCAGCAATCCCAATAGACTTTGGACAGAAAATGTTATCTGCATCCAGAAAAAGAACTCTGGAGATTGAATGTAAATCAACATATGTTTCTTTTTTCTGTTTTTTTTTTAATCTCTCCCATGGTTTTTACCTTTTGCTCTGATTTTTCTCTCCCAACATGAAGCAATGTGTATTAAAAATAATTTTTTTAAAAAGAAAGAAAAGCATAGAAATTGTATTAAAATGACTCATTTGCATAAGCTTAATAGACATTACACACAATCTACACTTCTTATAGCTTTTACATATGAGAATAATTTGGGCAAAATATAAAAATATCTTTCATTGTAATGGTGTGTCAATTAAAGGATTCTTGATTTGATCCTTCCTAAATGTTTACTACTGGAAATATAAGATTGATGATGCCACCTTGTGGATGGCACCAATAAAGACTCATTGGAAATATTACATTAAACAAACTTAAAAATGCCAAACCACCTGCAGAATTTATAACCCTGAAACCTATTTCTTTCATAGAGTTTTAGGACTAGAAATGATGTTGAAAAATCAGCTATTCTTTCCCTCTGACTTTCTAATAGAACCACTCTGACAACAGTGTAGACACATGAGAGTCTATGTGACTTCAGAAAACTTTAGAGACTAGCCCCAATTAGGTACCCATTCTACTTAGGAGTTATTGCTCTCAAAAATAAAAATTATACCTAATCTAAATCATCATTCTTTATTTTATTTTAATTTTTTTGGAGTTACATAGTTTGTTTATATTATGACCAGGACTATATTCATATCTTCTAGGCCCTGATGAACTTTTTAAAAATTATTATTAATAGTTTAAATCATCATTCTTTAGACTGAAACCAGAGTAACTTTTCCTTTCAGTAGAGATGGCAAAATGCCTGATTGCTATATTGTATAAAATGCAAATTTTAGGATTGGGAACAGACATACAATAGAAATATAAGAAAGTAAAAATTTCCGATGCTTAATCAATGAAAGACACAGGCAAAATAAATGGGATTTTCTGCCCTTTTTATGTGTGTCAGGGACCCCTTTAGAAGTTAGGTAAAGCTTACAGATCCTGCCTCAGACTAATGTTTTTTTAAATGCATGAAATTAATAAAATGCATAAAATTGCAAAAGAAATAATTTTGAAATAGTGATTTATTTTTTCCTATCCAAGTTTTGTAGACCTCCTTAGTGGCTTATGGATCCATGTATAAAGAATAGTATGAGGATTAAGTAAAATTAAGGGAAAAAGGAAGACAAGTAATGAATGTTTTAGGAATTAAAGTAATCTGATACATGTAAGAGTGAATATCTGAAATAAGATATAATTAATAAAATATTTTACAAATGTTTTACAATCAATTGTGGAAATAAGAATATTAGGGAAAAGGAAAGAAAAAATTCCTAAGAAGAATGGAAGAAAAAAATCAAGTCAACAGCATTTATAAAAGATTTATAAGCAAAAAAGAAAGATAATTTCTGCCTTTAAGGAGCTTAAATTCTACTGGAGGAAGACAATATATAAAAGAGAGCTTTAAAGGGGATTGGGAGATACCTCAATGGGAAAAGGTAGAGAAATTCAGAGAATGAAGAAAAACTCTGTAGGACAAAACATGGTGTGAAATATGGAGTCAAGTTAAGACTAATTATGTTGAAGATTATATTTTTACAGATAACACTGACTGAAGTATAATGTATAAAATAAGCAGAACATGGAATTTTATTGAAAGGAGAAATAATAACTTGCTAATATAGTTAGGAATGAATGAATAAGATTTTTAAAATAAACAGTAACATTTAGGATGTAGAACTTCCAACATATCTATCATCTGAGAGAAGTATTTTATATCAAAAAACAAAATGAGATAATATATATAAAATAATATAAGAATAAAGTTGTAGATATATAAGTATAAAGTATTATTGTCTAGAAAATAAGGGAGTAGAGAATTCTTCCTTTTCCTTAAAGAAATGTAAAGAGGGTTGTTGTGGTGGTGTTTTATATTATACTAAGAAAGGATTTTGAAACCTTAGCCAGCCTGGTTGCAAATGATACACATTGAATCTGAAAAGTTATAGAATAACATTATCCCATTGTGTTCTGCTACCTAATCATCCTTTGTATCTTTATCACAGTAGGAGCCTTCTAGGAAACTTATGCCACACTAAATGGAATAAGTTCCTTTTTGACCATGACCAAGCCTTCTTGGTGAGAAAAATAAGGTATAAAAAATTCTATTTTACTGAGTCTCTGCCAATTTGTCTCAAAAAAAAAAAAAAAACTACTTTAGGGTAGAAAAGCACTTCTCTATATATGTTCAGTGAGATATATCTTTTAACTAAAATTCTGTTTGCAAAATCAATCCTAAGAAAATGATAAAGCATTAGCAACATTCTTTTCAATATCTGAGCCATTACTAGAAATTGGGAAAGTGGTCAAGATGCAGCATTTCAATAGACATCTATAGGACAGAAATTTCACACCCTATTTAATTTCATAATTCAATTCAGCCTTAGGGGAAGAATGTTCTGCAGTTGAGTTTTAAGTTTAGGCATGAAGATGTCTACAATGGACAGAATATACTTCACACAAGAAAATTAAGTGAGTAAGACAAAGGAAGAAGGTACAGAATATGAACAAAGAGCTATTCTTCCATGAAAGAGTAATCAAAAGAAAAATGGCTTTTGTGCAGTGTACATTCTGGAGAGCTCTATTACTAGTTGTGGTAGTCTTTGAGATCAATTTGGTAGTTATTGCAGACATGTAATAGGGATAGGTACTATTCCTATGATTGTGATTTCATTGGCGTAGAAAACTGCAATATTACATTATTGAATATTATACTGTATATTTAAATTATTATATGTAATATATATTATACAATATTATTATATCATAAAATATGAATATTTATAACTAACATATAATGTTCCTTCTACCAGTGCAATTTGGGGTCTTTCTCTTCCCTTTCCTCTGACAGAACAGTATTTGACCTCAACTTTCATGGCTTAAAGGTCAATTGTTCATCCACATAACTTTAATTTCTAGTTTAGTATGCATTACTATTTTTCTAAGCTTTGGACCAAAAGAAAATTAATATATAACTACGACGATCACTTAACTCAACTTTGCTTTTGCTAAAACCCTTTTTTTTAAAAAAAGGAATCTTGGCACAGTTCTGAAGTTCAGAGTGTTATATGAAGGAAACTGGGAGTGGGAAGGGATTTAGAAAACCCAGGTTCAAATCTTAGCCCTATTCCTTCTTCTCCATGTGACCTTGAGTACAACAATAATAATTCACATTTATTTAGCATCTTAAGTTTTGCAAAGCACTTTATAATAACATTTCATTTAATCCTCACAACAATACTGGGAAATAGATACCATTGTTGACACCCATTTTTAAAGATTAGGAATATAAGGTTAAGAGAAATAATTACTAACCACCCAAAGAAAGAGTTGAAGTAAGATCTTTATGACTCCCTGTCCAATATTGCCCACTGCACCATCTCTTGGCCATGGTTTGCCCCTTCATAGTAGGAAGGTTTTGGCCTAAATTATATTTAAGATATCTTCCGGCTCTGTATCTATCATTCTGACTGAAGGCCATGACCGAGAATTAATGCATTAGTTATTTCAAGTTAGCTCTTTGTCAACATTCATTACAGAAATGAAGTATAGCTAGCTATGTAGGCAGGGTCATGTTAGATTTTTGAAGGTTGAAGATTCCAAAATAATGGATCATTCTTAGGACTAAAGCTTTAAATCTCTAATTTTGAAGTTACAAGAAGTTTTTTTTTTTTTTTTTTTTTTTTTAAAGATTTGGATAATTCTTGAATATGAAGAACTATTTAGAATCACTTTGTCTGATGATACCAATCAAATCTATGTTAGGAGACATTTATTAAGCACTTGCTAAATGCCAGGCACAGGGGAAATAAAGACATAAATGAAATAGTCCTTGCCCTCAAGGAGGATAAAATATGCAAATATATATGTTGTTGTTACTTGTTTGTCTTTTGTTCTTGAAGAGGACCATGACATCAGGGAGGTGACTCATGACATGCAAATGAATTGGATTTAAGTGAGGGAAGGCTGTACAAATTAGTATTTACAAAATAACATATATATAAAAGATAAATACAAATTTTTTTGCTGGTGGAGGGGAGGGAGGACATCAACACCTAGCAGGATCAAGAAAAGCCTTATAAAAGAAGGGATATCTGAGATAGTCTTTAAAAAATAGCTAAGGAGCCTAAAAAAGATGGAAGTGATGAGATAGTATATTCTAGGAATAGAAAGGTAAGGCAAAAAAAATGGAATTATCATGCCTTTATGTATTTATAAATTTTTCTCAAAAATATTCTGTAGAGATAATTTTGTTGATATATAACTACAACATGAATTGGTGCTTATTCATATTTTTTGGGCTTCTATTTTTGGTAACTTTCAACTTTGGGTACCTCTTATCTTACAAAAAAGTTTATTGACATTTCCAAAAATTGTGCTGCTCCCAGAATAGAACTCTTCTGTCTATAGCTTGTCTCAACCAGATGTCCTTCAATTTTTTCAGTTTTTCAAATTTTATTTTTATTTTCTTGAGTGATATTTTTACTTATATATGGACTATAAAGGGTTAGAATATAAATGACATGCTTCTATTGTCATTGATAGAGGAAAGAGTTTGGGATGGATATGTTTATAGATTTTTTTTTTCATTTGTTGATTATCCTTCCAGTTTATCCTTTAATGCACTTAGTCTGGTGACTAAGACTGACAAGTTATCTTTGACTTTGATTTCATTTTCACTGCTCTTTGATCTTATATAGATAGATAGATAGATAGATAGATATAGATCTTAGACATAACACCGTATTTAATCATTTGCCTTCCTCTTTTGCATGATTTTACAAATAAAGTTATATTATAAATTGATATTATCTTTAGCTATCTTTTTTTGTGATAAAATAGAATATTTTCTGGTAAAGATTTTTTTTTAGATTTTAATGATCATTCTGGTAATTTATAATACTTAAAGAAAATGATAATTTGTTTTAATTTCTCTTCTTTTGTCCTCCCCACCTTTTTGGAATTAATAGCTTAAATAGCTTAAGTAGTTAATACTTTTTATTTAAATTTTTTTTAAAGAAAGTATTCATAATATATATGACTTATAAGTCTTTCACTTTTCTTGTTCCTTATTCCTGAGCTCACACTCTCTCTCTTTATATATATATATATATATATATATATATATATATATGTACATATATATATATATTTTTCTCTTCTCCATTTTCCCTTCACCTTTGCTTTGAAGTATTAAAGTATATGTTGATTCAACTTGAAAAGTCTTTGTAGATTTATTTATTTATCTTTTCCAAAGGACGTTGATGAAAAAAAAAAATCTGTTTTTCCCCGCTGGTGATTGTTATGTATATGCTTATCAAATGTACTGCATGCTGCATAATGAGATGGCCAAGTGTCCAAAGAAATAATGTTTCTTCTTGTCTTTGAACAATGAAATAAAGCCAACTCCATTCTCAACCTTACCTCTTTTTCTCTTTTTCTCCCTCTCAAAGATATAATCCTATGTTGAGTTGTAACTTCTTTTCTTCCAGTTTCTTAGAAAAATCAAGATCTGAGTTTTTATCTTTATGCACTGGATTTTTATAACTATCTAAGAGACACCAAGCAGAAGTTCCATTAATCTTTTTAAAAAATCCCTATTGAAACATTAACTAAAATATGAATTTTGCAAATTTATAGCCAGTACTTATTAGCAAAATAATACTACTAAAGTCTGTTAGAAATGCTAGTATTAGAAGCAAAATTTGGATATTACATGTCCAATAAACTCTTTAATAAGATTATAAATCTAAAAGTTACATAGTAGGAAGAGATCTCAGATGGCCAGGAGAGATCCTCTTTGTACTGAGGAGAAAACTAAGGAACAGAGAGAAGTTGAATATATTTGTCATGAATTATGCATTTTTTCATGCATTTATCATTAATCATCTGCTAAATCAGTGCCAGTGCTATTTGTGTAAATGCATTATTTCCCTATTAGACTATCATCTTTTTAAGAGCAGAGACTGTTATTTATCATCTTTATATATTTCTTTTAAAAATATCCCTTTTTAAAATAGACAATTAATAAAATATTTGTTGAATTGAATAATTGTGTTTAAGAAAAATTGGCTGTAAGTCAAATATTACTTTTCCATTAACTCACATTAAAAAGTTAGAGATAAATTTTACAGCAAACATTCTCTTAGTTGGCACTGGTTTAAAAATATTAAAATGATGGTAATAGTTATTATAAGGCCTAAGTCCACTTGCAACTAAATTATAGAAAATTATAGTGTTACTTGTAATTTTATAGGATCAGGAATTTGAGAAAGATCAGTGTTCCAGTTTGGGGGTGAGTGGATGGGCAATTAGCAAGTGAATTCACTTTACAAAAGCCAAGGGGAAGAACAGAAATGGAATAACAATCCATTCATTAATTCATTCCAGGGATCCTTTTCTATGAAAGATTGTATTTTTTTCAAAGCTGTTAGTGTCACAGTAGCAAGGAAAGCATGATAGTTGTTCAAAGAGTTAAAAGGAAAATCTATGTGGTATAAAATTTTAGGCTGGCTTGATTTTTTTTTTCCTTTAAAATTTTGCTTAGATTCAGGTAACTTAAATGATAAAAAGGGTAGTTGATTTTTTCATGCACATTATCTAGAACAACATCCATGGGTCAGTCAGGTCTTTTTTTTTTTTTCTTCTTTTTTTCAACTTTGACCCTTGCAAAAAATTCTATTCCAAATTTTCCCCTCCTTCCCCCTACTCCCTCCACTAGATGGCAGGTAGTCCAATACATATTAAATATGTTAAAATATATGTTAAATCCAATATATGTATGTATGTATGTATGTATATATATATATGAAATTATGTTGCTGCACAAGAAAAATCAGATTAAGAAGGAAAAAAAACCTGAGAAAGAAAACAAAATGCAAGCAAACAACAACAGAAAGAGTGAAAATGCTATATTGTGGTCCATATATACTACATATATGTGGTCCACAGTCCTCTCTCTGGATGTGGATGGTCTTGTTGTTGCCATTTATAATGATCTCCTGTTGTTGCTCATTTCACTTAGCATCCATTCATGTAAGTCTCTCCTGGCCTCTCTGAAATCATCCTGCTGGTCATTTTTTACGGAAAAATAATATTCATTCATATAACATAATTTATTCAGCCATTTTCCAATTGATAGGCATCCATTCAGTTTCCAGTTTCTTGCCACAACAGAAAGGGCTGCTCACAAACATTTTTGCACATGTGGGTCCCTTTCCCTCCTTTAAGATCTCTTTGGGCTATAAGACCAGTAGAAACACTGCTGGGTCAAAGGATATGCATAGTTTGGTAACTTTTTCAGCATAGTTACAAATTGCTCTCCATAATGGTTGGACCCATTCACAGTTCCACCAGCAATGTGTCAGTGTCCCAGTATTCCCACATCCCCTCCAACATTCATTATTATCTTTTCCTGTCAGCTTAGCCAATCTGAGAAGTGTTTTGTGGTATCTCAGAGTAGTCTTAATTTACATTTCTCTGATCAAAAGTGATTTGGAGCACCTTTTCATATGATTAGAAATAGTTTCAATTTCTTCATCTGAAAATTGTCTGTTTATATTTTTGATTATCAATTAGAGAATGTCTTGAATTCTTATACATTTGAGTCAATTCTCTATATATTTTAGAAATGAGAGGCCTTTATCAGAACCTTTGAATGTAAAAATGTTTTTCTAGTTCATTACTTCCCATCTAATCTTGTCTGCATTAGTTTTGTTTGTATAAAATCTTTTTAACTTTATTTTAACTCTATTTTGTGATCAATAATAATCTCTAGTTCTTTTTTTGGTCACAAATTCCTTCCTTCTCCATAGGTCTGAAAGGTAAATTATCCTATGTTCTTCTAATTTATTCATAATATCATTCTTTATGTCTAAATCATGAACTCATTTCAACCTTATCTTGGTATACATTATGTTATGTGTGGGTCAATGACTAGTTTCCAACATACCAGTTTTCAATTTTCCCAGCATTTTTTGTCAAATCCCCAAATCTGGGGTCTTTGGGTTTGTCAAACACTAGATTGCAATAGTTATTGACTATTTTGTCCCATGAACATAACCTATTCCACTGATCAATTAATCTATTTCTTAGTTAGGTTAGGTTTCGATGACTGCTGCTTTATAATATAGTTTTAGATCTGGTACAGCTATGCTACCTTCATTTGCTTTTTTTCTTCATGAATTCCTTTGAAATTCTTGATCTTTTATTCTTCCAGATGAATTTTGTTATTATTTTTTCTAGGTCAGTAAAATTGTTTCTTACGAGTTTGATGGATATAGTACAAAATAAATAGATTTGTTCAGGAAGTATTATAGGTCAGTAAGGTCTTGTGACTTATACAAGACTACAAAACTAGTATCTGTTTCTCCCCTGATCTTTGTCACGTTCATTTGACATTGCTCTTTGTAACTGAGGATGTCTAAATATAATATAATTTGTTGAAACGGTTGACTCAAAGTGAAGCATAAATTTACAATTATGAACAATTTTGTATTGAGATTAATGTACTATGATGAATTTTCAGGTTTCTTCATTAAGTGCATCTTAATAACTCAAGCTAAGTTTTAGAGTTCTAGGAGTATTGAATTTAAAAAGTATAGTTTTAGTGAGTATCATATGCAAAGTATTATTCCAGGTGTTAGTGTTACAATGAAGAAAAATGACATAATTTTGATTTGAAGGATTTAAAAAATTTTTTTGGAAAGAAGAGAGAGGTACAGAAATAATTATAATAATAAATTAAAAAAAGATTGAGTATATAGCATGGGATAGTAGAAAGAATTATAGATATCAAATCAAAGAATTTTGATGCCTTTGTTTGTTTTTGCTGAGGTAATTGGGGTTGTGATTTGCCTAGGGTCACACAGCTAGGAAGTATTAAGTGTCTGAGTTCAAATTTGAACTCTGGTCCTCCTGACTTCAAGGCTGGTACTCTATCCACTGCCATCTAGATGCTCCTTGGATTCCTTTGTGACATCAAGTTTGACTTTAGACAAATCTTACCTTCAAGGTCCTCAAGTTCCCCAGACATACAAGAAGTTATTTGGATTTAATTTATAAATCCTATGAAAATATGAGAAGTCAAAGATGAGCCTTTATAGATTGAAATTTGGAGGGATCAGATGGGGGATGAAGGAAGCAATCTAGGACAAACTTCAATGAAAGGATCACAACAGATGAATCTGTTTGAAAAATGAGGGATGAAATACAAATTCCTAGAAGTAAGAGAAGGCAAGATAAGAGTATGGAAAAGTGAATAGTAAAGGAAAATCATATAAAAGAAGACTGGAAGGTAAATTGAAACTAGGTTGTAAAGGACTTGGGATACTAAACTTTATTCAGTAGAAAATTAGGAGAAATTGTTGGCAATTATCATTTTAACTGTGAATTTAGGAATTTCTAAAACTACATATTGGCAACATTTTTTTCAGAGAGGTAATGGAAATATGAACTGTGTTTTGCAAAAGTGTCTTAGGTGAGGGAAATGAGAGGTGGGATGAGCAGATAGATGACACAATGGACTTGAAGAGCTAAATTTGAAATCAGAAAGATCAGATTTCAAATTCTGTCACAATCCTGCCCCTTCCTGACTCCCTTCTCTTAGCATATTATTCTACAAATGTTACTTCATTTACATCAACCTCATTTCCTTCAACTATAAAATGAGGGAGTCAGATTCAGTATTCTCTAAGGTCCCTTCCAACTCTAAACCTATAATTTTGCATTCTTATGACTTATTACTAATAAACTGACATTTATATTAGACCTGTCTTCTCCCATCAAAAGATTATTTTGAGTATATGATGAGATATCAGAATGAATTGATTCTAAGAATACCCTGAGTGAAGTGGTCATCTCTTCAATAGCTACTTGCTTATTTCCTTATTAATTCTTATCTCAAATTCTAAGACATTGAAAATATATTTCCTTTATTTCTTATGAACTGAAAGGGACATATATTTTGTGCCATTAAATGAACATTTAACTCTGAGGCCACATCCTAGCCTTTAGAATAAATTTGAAAAACTTCTTTTCCTGAAAACTTTCTTTTCTTTCTCAAGTCTCTTACTCTCATGTTCTTAAATTGTTACCAGATTTATAATTCATTACCAGCATAATATATATTAAAAAAGGAATATTCAGTATTTAACTACTGATTCATGGTGAAAACATTTTCAGTCACTCACTAATTACAGTATTTATCTCTGGAAAAATAATCCCATTATCTAGGTCTTTCAGGATGGCAGTCAAAATCTTTTAAGAATTTTCTTTGAACTACCTTATCCATTAGATACTTAAACTAAGTTCTCGAGATGTGTCTTGATCTTTCTCAAAGATGATATTTAGCACCTAAATTTCTGAGGAAAGGAGTTCCCTTGGGTCCTTTCTCTCTGTACCTAAGTTTCTTCCTTGTCATGACAGCATTTTTAAAGTGATAATACAACTTCTTCTCTCTAAAGACTTTGTAACTTAAAAATATATCACTACTAATGCCTTATTGGCAGAGTTGTCAACTGATTTAACCACTCTGGAAAACAATTTGGAATAAATAAAAAAAGTAACTAAAATGGCCATAGTTTATGACTCCAGTAGAGGGCAAAACAAAAACATCTAAATTTCTAAGGGATATACAATTCATATTTCATTTTCACTTTGATCTAGCCAATTCTCTATAAACATACAGCTGTGATTTTTCTATATATCCAAGAATAGTCAAAGGAGTTGGTTTATGTTGCATATAATTCCTTCAAATAATTTGATGCTTGAGGAAATCTTCCTTAGTTTATTGTTGACCCAAGCCAGCAACTTACTGTAAATGTGTTTCAGGATTTAAATGTGCCTTTTGTTTTAATGTTTTACTATTTTCCTCAGCTAGGCTATTTAAATTCAGGTTAATTTTTGAGGAACAGTTTTTTATTTCTTAGACAAATGTTTGTTCCAGAAAAGTTTTAATCCAGTTTTTCTCCCAGCACTAAAGATTACCTTTAATTTTTTTAAAGACTATCTTTCCTTTTCATTTTAGTTGATTATAGAGAAAATGCAATTTTATTTCTCAGTCTGTTCTGCCTCCAAGATGATCTTTTTGTTTGCTGTTGTCTCAATATCATTAGTAATTGACTACCTAATGAAATTTTGTGACTAAATACAAACAAAACTTTATGTGGCATTTGCTTCAGGGAAAATAATCTAGATTTGCATTTGAACTAGTTGGAGTTCAGGGTAGGGGGTATGTGGTAATACCCAGCATTTATAAGATTTTAAGTCTGGATAAATCCCAAAACACATTTTAATACTCTACTGTGTTATATTCAGTCTGATTGAAATCATACAAAATCTCAGGGATTCTTGTTTTGATTATATCTTGGTTTATTCACTTGTAGCTTATTTTTAATGAGTGCAAAATCTAATGTTTCCAACTTTAATGGATAAATTAACTGTTGCGAGCTGTCGTCTCTAGAAGCTGCTGGATCGCTCTCTGGGAAGAGATCTGCTGTGTCTACTCACTTCCTTTCCTGCAGAGAGCCCCGTCAAGCCTGATGCAATTCTGAGTCTTCTCCTTTGAATCCTGGCTCTGAATCTCCTCCAGCTCTTATCCTTCTCCAGGCCGATCTGCCCTTTGCGCCCAATGCTGTCTCTTTTTATCCTCCCAGAGAATGGGCGTGGGATAATGCAAGGGCTTCTGGGAAGAACCACCCCAGCCAATGAGCTTGCCCCCTCTATCAAGTCAACCTGAGTTCTCACCTTGTAACTGTCCAGAAAACCTGAGTTCTCACTTAGTAATCCTAACATCTCCCCCTTTCTTTTGATTTAGAACATAGGACAGTCATGACCTTGAAACATAAATCCATCAATATGGGAAGTATTACAGATAATTACATAAATGACCTTGAAACATAAATCCATCAATATGGGAAGTATTACAGATAATTACATAAATTACATAAGCACATAGTAACATAGTAACGTAACACATGCTAGAAGTATATAACATAATCAAATAATCATAAATTGAAAATTTATAAATGTCCATAAGTCCATTGTCCATTATTCTCATCTTGTGTGAGGAAGTCCAATGATTCCTGCTGGTTTTTAAAGTTCTTTAACAGTCTTCTTATTATCCATGCTCTTTCAGTGTCAGATGTTTCTTAGATCTTCTCCTTTATTTTGAGGTCTTTCTCTTTTTCTGTCTCTCTCTGATGGACAAGGCGAATATGACTCGTTGGCACCCATCTGATTCCTTCTCCTGCTGAAGAAATACAAGCAAACCCTCTCTCCCAGGCAGTTAACCTATCTAATTTCCTTCTATTTACCACTTTCTAAATCTCTTCTCATCATCTGACAATTACATTGGAGTTGTTTGCACTGGGCACAGCCCTGTTGGTTTAAAAGGCCTGTATTCTCCCCAAGTGTAATCCATTTTTGCAATCTGATTGCCTTTTGACTGACTTATCAGGTAATCCCTTTCTGCCATGTGATTGCTTCTCTGCTGATTGATTAAATCAGAGTCCTGGCCTTCTAAAGGTTCTTTGGGTGTAACATCAGCTGCCATCATGTCCCAAGTCTTTTTTGCCTGGGGCCCTGGACCTGGGCCCCTCATCCCATTTCCCTGAATTATTCCACACTCTGATGCCCAATGGAGTCCTCTGTTGCATTTTGGACATGGGGTTTTAGGTCTTCTTTCACCCTGTCTTCTCACTGTATCTCCATACCTACACTGAGCTCTTAGATGCCCAATTTTTCCACATTGAAAACATCGCCGAGTTTCTCTAGAAGGCCCTTGCCAGGAGGGACCCTGTCTTTCCACATTCATCATTGTCCGGGTGTAAAAAGCATTTGTTCCCACTGTAGCACAGCGTCTTATGATCTCCTCTAAAGGAGCATCTTTGTCTAATCCCCATATAATTCTTTTGCAAATCTCATTGGCATTTTCCCTAGCCAGATGTCTGGTCATTATTTCTGTAGCTGAATTTTCTCCAATAGTTCTTTTGACAGCAGTTTGCAAACGTCCCACAAAATCTGCAAAAGGTTCATTGGGACCTTGCTGTATTTTAGTGAAAGCCTCTCCACGATCTTTCTGTCCAGGAAGGACACCCCAAGCTTTTATTGCAGCCTTAGCAATTTGTTCATATATTGTCATGGTATAATTAATCTGTTCCGAATTCTCTCCATATTGACCTTCACCAGCTAAGTGCTCAAAAGTGAATTGTGTGTTAACTCCTATTTCCAAATTGCATCTGACTTGAATTTTACATAATTCATGAAATTCCGCAAGCCATAATAAATTTTCTCCAGGTTCCAGACATGTCCTTGCTATGGATTTCCAATCATTCGGGGTTAGGACTTCATAAGACAAACCATCTAGTAACATTTTGACATAAGCTGATGTAGCCCCATAAAGGGTACAACCTTTTTTCAAATCCTTAATTTTATTCAAATCTAAAGGTGCATATCTTCTCCTTTTTTTACCTACAGAGTCAGTATTTTCAATCACAGGATATGCATGTATAAAATCACTTATATCCTGTCCTTCTCTCTTAGCTTTAACCAATGCTTTTTCTAATCTTGTCATAGGCTTAGGCTGCTTCACAGGCAATTCTGTTTGTGTTTCTGCCTCTTCCTCTCCTCCTTCTTGCTCCACCCATGAAGGGTTAATTGAGGGAGGAGATGGGAGGTGCTCCTGTTGCTCAGAATTGTACTTAACTTCATTGTTATCTGATTCATCCTTTTCACCTAGTTTAGTTGACACCTCCCCATTTTGCTCCTTCATCTCTTCCTTTAGAATAACATTTTTTAAAGCCATTTGGATTAAATTGTAGGTATGAATTGTATCTTTGGAAACTGAGTTTGGTCTGGAACCAAAGGGCAAAATGTCACAAAGGCAATTGTAGTGTTCACCTAATTGCTCTCCTACTAATTTCCACTCATCTGGATCCAATTCTTTTTCCAGAGAAAAAGAAGGACATATAACCTTCACAGTTCTTAAAAGTTCAGTAATCTCCTCTAAAATTATAATCAATCCTTGGCTTTTCATAACCTTGATGATGCTCTCCAAACATTTTCCTTGAACAGAAGGTGTTTGCCCCATTTCACTATAAGAGATTCCTGGTTTAGCCCTTAATAAGTTAAGTTCCTTATTTATCTATTAGTATGCTCACTTAATCTTTAACAAAGTTTCCTCGTTACTCACGGTTCTGGGTCAGAGAGACTGAGATCTAGATCGGAAGCTTTTCCACTGGAATCAGGACCGTGTCTGTCCCTGTTCGGGCGCCAAATTGCGAAGGTCTGGTCTAGCTCTTCTTGTCAGGATAAGCAAATGTCCTTGCCCCACGTGTGGACGCCAATTGTAATGAGCTGTCGTCTCTAGAAGCTGCTGGATCGCTCTCTGGGAAGAGATCTGCTGTGTCTACTCACTTCCTTTCCTGCAGAGAGCCCCGTCAAGCCTGATGCAATTCTGAGTCTTCTCCTTTGAATCCTGGCTCTGAATCTCCTCCAGCTCTTATCCTTCTCCAGGCCGATCTGCCCTTTGCGCCCAATGCTGTCTCTTTTTATCCTCCCAGAGAATGGGCGTGGGATAATGCAAGGGCTTCTGGGAAGAACCACCCCAGCCAATGAGCTTGCCCCCTCTATCAAGTCAACCTGAGTTCTCACCTTGTAACTGTCCAGAAAACCTGAGTTCTCACTTAGTAATCCTAACAATTAACCATCTAGGATTTACTAACTATTCCATATGGGCCAGGGACTTGAGTGCCAAGTATACAAAAATAAAAATGAAATAATTCTTGCCCTCAAGGAACTTATTTTTGCAAAGAAGAAATAACAAACTTGTTTATACATAAAACATACAAAATAAATACATTGTGCTTCTATAAGAGAAATTATAAACTTTTTCCTCTTGGATGTAACTAGTAACAAAATTAAGCACCTTTTAATTCATAAATAAATCTGCAGAACAATGTGGACCATACTAATTTGAGAAATAATTATAAAACCCAACTCACAGAATCATAAAATCTCAGAGTTGGAAGGGACTTCAAAGTCTGATGAAAATCACACAAAAATATCAGGGATTCTGAGCTTGTTTTGATTGTATTTTAAGTTATCCATTTTCAGTTTATTTTTGATGAGTTTTAAAGTCTCATGCTTGTAACTTTAATTAGCAAATAAATCAACCCCGGGCAAATTTGTCCAATCCATATGGGATATGAATCTCCTTTATAATAATACCTTTGCCGAAGAGTCATCTAGTTTTTGCTAGAAAGTCACTAAAAAGGAGAATTTGTTATCTCCTGAAATAACTCATTATACTCAGATTATCTCTAATGGTCAATAAGTTTTTCTGAATATAAAACCTAAATTTGTGTTTCTGTAACTGTTGCCTAAATTCTAGTTTTGACCTTTAGGGATAGCAGAGCTACTCTGAACTTCTTTCCCAGATGATAGTTGAGGTTGAGGGGATTTTAAGCAACTCTTCCATGATATCTTCTTATGGTCCTATGTAGAGTTCTGATCATCTCTCAGTTGTAATCCTTCTATGGGAGGAGGTTTCTTTTCTGTATAATCTTTTCCTCTGTGAGCAGGTTTCTTGGTTTTCTTCTCCAGCTAGCCTCTTCTTCTTCCCGAATCCTGGCTCTGAATCTCCTCCAGCTCTTGTCCTTCCCCAATCCAGACTGTTCTTCAGATTCAATGTTGCCTCTTTTTATCCTCCCAGAGAATGGGCTTGTGGGTTCTGCAGGGGCTTGTGGGAACTACTTACAAACTTGCTTGTTTGAACTAAAGGTGTGAACTTTGAGCTAGAGAATTGTTAAGTACCGACTTAGCACTTAGTAAGAACCTAACATCTCATTATCTCATTAGCACTTAGTAATGAGAACCTAACATCTCCCCCTTTCTTTTGATTTAGAAAATAGGGTGGTCATGACCTTGAAACATAAATCCATCATTATGGGAGGTATTACACATGATTACATAAATTATATAAACACATAGTAACATAGTAACATAACATTTGTATGTAACAAATAACATGATCAAATTATCATAAATTGAGAATTTATAAATGTCCATAAGTCCATTGTCCATTAGTTCATGTGCCAAAAATCAAATAATTCCTGCAAGTTTTGAAGTCCTCCAATAGTCTCATCTTGTGTTAGGAATTTTTGCTGGTTTTTAAATTCTTTGACAGTCTTATCTTGTGTTAGGGAAACTTTAACAGTCTCATTATCAGCCATGCTCTTTCAGTGTCAGATGTTTCCTTTCTTTTGAGGTTTTTCTCTTTTTCTGTCTCTCTCCAGGTGCTTGTTGCCACCCATCTGTTTCCTTCTTCATCTGTTTCCTTCTGTCTGTTAAAATACAAGCAAACCCTCTCTCCCAGGCAGTTAACCTATCCAATTTCCTTCTATTTACCACTTTCTAAATCTCTTCTCATCATCTGGCAATTACATTGGAGTTGTTTGTACTGGACACAGCCCTGTTGGTTTAAAAGCCCTGTATTCTCCCCAAGTGTAATCCATTTTTGCAATCTGATTGCCTTTTGGTTGACTGATCAGGTAATCCCTTTCTTCCATGTGATTGCTTTTCGGCTGATAGATCACATCAGAGTCCTGACCTTCTCTGTTAGCCTTAATCAATGGCTGTCATCTTTTAGTCAATATTTTAGTCAATATTCTTTCTCAAATTTGGCAACCAGAATGGAATGTAACAAGTTTAATATGATCAGGGCAGTCTATAAAGAGACTTGTACTTCTTTAGTCCTGGCTACAGTGTCTTTTCTACAACAGCCTCCGGTCATGATACATTTTATTTTGTTTTGTTTTGGCTGTGATATTACACAATTGACTTATATTGAGCTTGTGGTTCACTAAAACAACTGTCAGATTATTTACACATTTTACACTTAAAGCATTCCATTTATGTTTAAAAATAACAAAAAATATGTTTATTCTTTTCCTTTCTTCCACCCCATTAAAAATAAAATAAAAATAAATATCATAAGCATGTGTACTTAAGCAAAACACATTTCTTCAATAACTATATCAAAATACATGTCTAATTCTGGACCAAAATCATCAATTCTCTGGAGTTATGGATGATCTTTGCATTAGTTCTTTTAAAGTTGTTTAAAAGCCTTTTCAGTTGATATTCTACATAATTATTTTTCTATAAAGTATTTTACAGGTTGTGCTCATTTTATTTCTCATCTGTCTGCCTCAGAAGTTCTTAACTTCCTTTTCTATTTCTTTTTTTATTCTGGACCCATTTGGCAATCTAGTAAATATCTGGACCTCTTCTCAGAAGATTTTTAAATGCCTAAAACAAATCACATAAAAATTACAAGGAAAACTGATACTAAAATATAAATGATCAAAAATTTGAGCTATCAAAATATTGTTTAGTAAAAGTTTATGGACTCCATCTCCTTGGCTCCATCTGTATCTGTAAAGTTGTGTTAATGAATTAAAAGTAAAGAAGAAAGACCTAAGGTAAAATATCTTTTTGCAAAGGAAAGAATGTACACAAAGACATATATACCAATTGTCCTCTTCCCTAACCAAGGACTCCCTTTTGTGGGCTGCATTTTGATTTAGAAGTTTCATTTTAAGAAGGATGGTAGTGAGAATGATGGTTAGATTTAAGATCATGCCATAGAATAAAAGAACCAGTTATAAGAACAAGAGTTGTTTATTCTGAAGAAGAGACACTTTTTGGAGACCTGCCTGCTAAAAAGATCATGTATGTAGAGAATTACATTTTGCTTTCTTGTCAACATAAGATGGAACTAGGAACAATAGGTTAAAGTTACAGAGTTAGATTTTTATGTAAACGTAATAGGGTCAATTCTCCACCCTCCAAGTTCTTTACCTTAGGCTTCTTAATGCCTTAATGAAAATGGGAGGATAGCTCTTTCTTTTGACA
Source organism: Sminthopsis crassicaudata (assembly GCF_048593235.1). Classification (NCBI taxonomy): domain Eukaryota; kingdom Metazoa; phylum Chordata; class Mammalia; order Dasyuromorphia; family Dasyuridae; genus Sminthopsis; species Sminthopsis crassicaudata. The sequence goes on along the minus strand of NC_133619.1, from coordinate 185,225,394 downwards.
TACGTTTGAGCCTCTATCATCAATGATTTTAGAGTCTAATAGCTAGCACCCTTTTTTCATCTAATTATTTAACATGGTTTTACAAAGGATATTTACAAATGCTGCAAAAAACACAAACATTTTCTTTGCTCTTTTTTCTAACTTTTATTTCCCCCATTATATATAAAAACAAATTTTTGATTATATATATTTTAAAAAAAACCTTATTTCCTTATGAATCATGTTGGGTCATTTTCCCTCCCTTATTATTTCCTTGGAATACAGACCCAGTAATGGCAAAGGGTCAAAGGGTATGGCCAGTTTGATAACTTTTGGGCATAGTTCCAAATTGCTTTCCTATAGAATAGTTGGATCAGTTCACATCTCCACCAGCAACGCATTAGTGTTCTACTTTTCCCACATCCTCTCCAACATTTATCATTATCTTTTCCTGTCCTCTTAAGCAATCTGAGAAGAGTGAGTTGTTTTAATTTTCATTTCTCTAATCTATAGTGATTTAGAGTATTTTTATATTATTACAGATGGCTTTAATTTCTTCATATGTAAATTGTCTGTTCATATCCTTTGACCACTTGTCAATTGGGGAATGAGTTGTATTCTTATAAATTTGACAATATAAATTATATATTTTAAAAATAAGACTTTTGTCAGAAAAACAGATTATAAATTTTTTCTCCAGCTTTCTGCTTCCCTTTTAATCTCAACTGCATTGATTTTATTTGTGCAAAAATTTTTAATTCAATGTAATCAAAGTTATCCATTTGCATTTCATAATGTTCTCCAGTTCTTCTTTGGTCATAAATTCCTCCCTTCTCCAAAGATCTGATAGGTAAACTATCCCTTGCTCTCTTTATTTGATGATAGTATCATCCTTTCTGCCAAACTCGTGTATTCATTTTGACCTTATTTTGGAATGAGGTGTGAGATGTAGGTATTCCAAGTTTCTGACATGTTATTTTTTTCAGTTTTGCCAGCAATTTTTGTTAAATAATAAGTTTCTATCCCAGAAGCTGGAGTTTTGTGATTTATCAACCACTAGCTTACAATAGTCATTGATTATTGTATCATGTGTATCTAATCTATTCTACTGATTCACCACTCTATTTGTTAGCTAGTATCATATGGCTTTGATTGCTTTAACTCCTTAAGTTCATCACCAAATAAATTGGGTGAGTGATAGAATGGTGGTATCCTGAACAATAATTAGGAATTCTGGAAAAGGATTTCTTTTGAGGACTATGACAAAAAAATGTAATGCAGTTTATGAAGTAAATTGCAACTCATTCATACCTGTTATCATACTCTGATCCACTAAAACAAAAGGAGGAGGATGGGATTTTTATGAACAGTAACTGACCTGGAGCTCAAACTCTATGGGGCATTTACCATAGCCAGGTAGTGATTTGAAGAGCAGTGTCAGACACATTGCTAAAGGGGCAAAGTTTTCCCATTGGTACCTGTCCAGCTGTTGCTAGGGATTCCCTAGTAATGTTTAGATAATAATTGCCTTAATGGGCCACTGGCTTAGTTTAGGAGATTATAAATTTGTGGAGGAAGGGAAGAATTTTGTAGAATAAGGCTGTATGGCAATGTTAAAAACAAATAACAGTTGGAGTATTTAACAAATCTTCTAATCCTTCAAATGGGTTATCATACCCTTAGGGACAGGCCACATACCCCATTTGGAAACATTATACCAAGAAATTCTCAGGCAGAAGATGGATCACTTATTAGGAATGACATATAGACTTCAGGTAAGTGTAGACAAGGTGGTATCACCTAGGTATCTTCCAGTGATGAATCTTTGAATGTTAGAGCTGGAAAGAACCCCAGTGATCATAGCATCATAAGATTTAGAGTTGAAAAGTAGATTGAAATAGAAATCACTTATATTGACATCTTCATTTTATACCTGAGAAATTTCTGAGGCACAAAACAATGACTTGATGATTATATGACTACCTAGTAAGTGGTAGACTTAGAACACATATCCAGACCTTTTGACTCCTGTTCTACTACTTTAAGCCCAATACTGCTGAGCAATTATATTCCCAATTGATAAACAAGTTTAATATTGTCATAGGGATGAAAAACCATATCCCCAATGGAGTACTCTCAGGAAATTATTCCTCTTTACATTGTTAATATTTACATCAGAGATTATTTTATTACAGATTATGTTACATGTTATCATGGCATTGACAAATCAGTTGGGAACATAATTTATAGGCCTGCCTGTACCAACATGATAAACTTTAATCCTTATTTTGAACACATTATAAGCAGAGTAATTTTTTTTGTAAATTTTGAAAGAAGTGATATATGTCTTGATTATTTACAAAGAAAATTTTCTTTTGTCATAAATAATTTGAAAGAACTCTTTTTTTTTTTTTTTTTTTTTTTTACCAAATAGGATAAAAACCATTATCAACAAAGGATAGCAAAGACTTTGAAAATATTTTCATAAGGTGAATGATAATATGCAAATTGATAATTATGGTCTTTATATTATCAGAGCAGCACTGCCCCATATATTTAGCACATAGATTTAAATGCATAGTTCTGCTGTACAATACCTGACATTGTTGTGTTGTTGTCACCCTCTGAAGTATGAGGCTTTGTGAAAGATTTGTTCCCCTGCTATGACTTTTCTATTTCTTATGATAGAGCTGTAGATCACTGGTTTGCATTGTCCTCTTTTGAGTACTAGTTATAGGCTGCTGAAATGACAATTTGCATTTACATGAAATGGAGGTCCATGCAATGTAACAGTTATTAGTGAAATTGCTGCATTTATTCTATCTTGCCTCTTAGTCTTGCTTATAAGTACTGGTAGAGTTTGATCAGCTTAGGAAGGGCAGACTGTTAATACTCATGCCCATGTTTATTTTCTATTTCTCTTTTCTATTTATCAGGAAATCCATGCAGTAAGCGAGAGAGCATGGTATATCTTCTTTAAATTGGGAAGAATTTAGCGTCCTCCAGAAAGAAATGCTTTATCAGTGGAGTGTTTTTTCTTTCTGATATGTGTATTTGCTAGTTTCAATATCCATCTATATTTTACTAGGTGTTAGGGGAAATTCAAAGATTTATCCTTATATGCCCATATAGATTTCAAAATACAATAGGAAGTGTGTCATACATAAATAATTATACAGTTATCGTTTCCACATCATGACTTTCCCCATTGTGGTTTTGACATATTGTGGGTTGATATAAGAAATTGAATGGGAATTTTTGAAAAGTTTTGCAGAAACTGCAGATGAAATGTGAAGGCCAGCACACAACACAGAGCCTATGACCAAATAATTAATCTGAATTTTACAAGATACTATAAACATCCCATTAAAAAAAATTCAAACTTTTTCTGTGGTACAAAAGCAGGGCCAACATTTTTAAGATTTCCCAGATTGTGAGGGCTCTGCACCCTTAATCCACATGATATGTAAGAGGTATAACTATAATATAAACACATATATGATAATAATTTGTGAAGGGTAGAAATAAAATGCAAGGTGAGCTCTGAGCTCTAGGGACATCCATATGGAGGTGATGAGGTGTGGGAATAGGGGGAGAGATCCCCTCTGCTTGGAGAGGCAGGTCCAATGTGAAAGAATTCACAAACCCGAAAATCTGTGGCAAAAAGGGAATTTTGTTGTTCACCAAGAAGGAAGCTTTCTTAGTGAGCAAAAACTCCTCATTAGTAATTTGGCAGAGATGAATTAACAAATCATGATTATATGGGATAAGTATTGTCCTGGAGCTTGGAGTTGTCTGGGCTAATCAATAGAGGACCATCATACAAAGATTTCCAATTGAATAACTGGGAGTTTGAAGGCTTTTCCCAGCATCTGGGAACTCCCTGAAGGGGATCTGGGCCACCCTCAAAAGATCTCAGTTTCAATGGAGGATGATTTGATCAAGATCTCCGACTGAATGAAACCATTTAACTTGTGAAAGGCTTGTCTGGGAAAAGTGTGCTTTTCCCAGGATTTGGGAGTCTCCCCAAAGGGGACACAGTTGACATCTATCCTCCCCCCAAGATTACATCATTTTTCCCAAGAAAGATCTAGTTTACATCAGAGGGATCAAGGAAAACTATGGAGGCTGTAAAAGATTGAGAGAGATTCAAAAGACAGAAGGAAAGAAAGAACAAAGCATAAAATAGAATATGGCATTAAACAAAGGAGTAATGTTTGAAAAGGCAAATCAGTTAACAAAAATTCTTAAAGTACCTACTGTGTGCAAGGTACTGGGAAAGTTCAGTGATTATAGTGGTGATAATAAGTAGCAAATTGATATCAGGGGGAAACTACTGGAAAATTTTAAGGATTAGGATAATGTAACTACTTCCATGCATGAGAAAGATTAATTTATTTTAATGTGAAAGATTCCTTTGAGGGAAAAGGGAAGAGAGAGGGGGGAAATGTTAGGAGGTTATTGCAAGAATTCAGCTGAGTGCTAATTAAGATTTCTACTTGAGTAATAGCAATTGGAATTGAGAGTGCAAAAAATATTGATTTGATGGAATCAGCAAACTTTATTAGATTGGGTATATGAGGTACAGGAAAAGTGTCAAAGATGACATACCAGTTTTAAGTATGGGATACTAATGAATGGTTAACAGTAGCAATGAAAATAAAAGTAGTAAATTTTGAGCTAAAAATTAAAAAAAATGGTTTTAGACTAATTGAGCTTAAACTATCTATATATGTACACATACATGCACAACATATATAAACACACACATGTGTATATGTTTTCTACCTCTGATTCTTATTACTTGTATCACTTTAAACAAGTCATTCAACTCTGGGCCTCAGTGTCCAAATCTGAAAATAAATGGGCTGAATTTGATCGTTTCTGATATCCCATCCTCTCTAAATCTCTAGTTCCCATAATCTTATTGTAATGCCAGAGAAACTGAGGCAAGATAGAGATTAGGTTTTTAATATTTTAATAGGGGAGAATTTGGGCTAGCAAAGTCAGCTGGCTGAATAGGACTCTTGCCTCAAACTAGCAAGTAATTCCAGAGACTTTTATAGGGCTCCAGCTATCAAGGGGGTGCAGAGCATTGGGTGAGTGGAAATTCCAGGAAAGGATCATAACTTAATCCTTACAGATAAGGAGGTTGAGCTGGAGACAGAAATCTGAGGCAGGAGATAACCAGGCATTTGAGATAAGCCATCTGGAGTTTTATGATTAGATGGCTAGAGTATTAGAGTGACCGGAGCATCTAGGCCTCAATTCTCTCAGTTCCAATGAAGCAAGAAAAGGAGTGGCCACCAGAGAAAGTGAAGCAGAACAATTCAGGGAAACTGAATTTAGGTAGAACTAGAGATGTGAAATGAGAACTCTAACAATAACCAAAATCAAATATTGGCAGTGGAAAAGACCTTTAATTTTAGGCTTATATCTCAGTTGGTGAAACCAAGGAAAAGTGTAGAGCAAAAGTGCAGGAACAATTTATACACCCTCTGAGGGTAGGAAAAAAGGCAAAAGAAATAATCAGATTGTACTCTAGTTTAATTCAGCCTTCCAAGAAAAGGACAAGGAAGAAAAAGGCCTTAGAAAGAAGAATAAAAAGAGAGTCAAATGGTGAAGCACTGAAAGAAACTTCCAGTGAAGGGATGTTCTTACAGGACAATTATTCTGTGATAGTATGATTTTTGGCATGGTCATGGGAGAGGGTCCAGATTATATTTGCATTGTTAGCCTGGGATTCCCCTATTATGATCCTTTATAGCTGGGTTGCCACAAATAGTTTAGGCTATTGGTGTCTGTTTACACTGACACTATGCTTTTAGGAGAGCTAGATAATGAGGAACCTTTTGTTGTTGTTGTTGTTGTTGTTGTTAACCTATACATGGTGGTGGAAAATATCAATCAAGAGTGATTGAAATTAATCTGTATAGGGGATAAACTCATTGCTGTTTGAAATAAAGAAGCAGCTTTAACTGTAAAATTGGCACACATGTTTTGATAATTTTTTCTCCTTTTATCTTCACTATGGCATATGTGTATGTACGAGTCAGTTTGGAGTCGTGGATCTTGCTCTAACCTTACAACTTTCTTTCCCAGTCTATCTTTTATGAAGCTGCCAAAGGAATTTTCCCCCAAAACAGATCTAACTCTCTATAATAAATTCCAGTGACTCCCTATTAGCTCTAGAATCAAATATAAGATTCACTATTTAGCATTTGAAGCCCTTCAATCTTCTTAGTCTTTACTCCCCTTCATGTATTCAATGATCTAGCTGCATTGCTGTTCCTAGGAAAGGATTCTCCATCTCTTTACTATGGTTTTTCCCTCTCTTCTCACCTCAGATTCTTGGCTTTCCTGGTTTTCATCAAGATCAGCATTAATTCTATCTCCTACAAAAGGACTTTCAGAGTTTCTCACTTCGAGCCCTTTATTTCTGGGATTATTTCCCATTTATACTATATATTTTTTATGAACATGGTTATTTGGATGTAACATTTCTCATTACAATGTAAACTTGATGAGGTTTGGCTCCCAGACAGGGACTCAAAAATGATAAGGTTTGGTGCAGGGCAGGGAGTTGTGGGAACCCTCTTTTGGTTGGCTCAGGTCCTTTCTAAATAAATTTACGAACCGAAAAGTTAAACTGGCAAAAGAAGTTTATTATTAGTACTGAGAAAACAGCTTTTGCAGGTTGAAAGTTTCTAGAAGAGAAATCCCAACAGAGAGATAAAGAGGGATAAGGTCTAGTTAGGGGAATAGGTGAGAGAGATAAAGAGGGAGTAGCTGAAAAGAGAATGCCTTTTCAGCAGGCAGATGGTCGCAGCTATGCCAAGGAGAGAGAGAGGTTCCTTGGCATGATTCCTGCTTTTGAGTCCTCTGCAAAGAATTGAGCTAAAGGTATGATGCCAGAGAAAATGAGGCAAGATAGAGATTAGAGAGTATTTAATATATTATTTGAAAGGGACCAAATGGATCCATGGTTTGGTCCCAGGGATGAATGAGACTATCATCTCCAAGAATCTAGCAAACAATGAGAGTTCTCAATGACATATATATACATGTGGCTAAGACACAGGAAGTAGATCAAGGCAGGTGCAGAGTCGGGGTGCTGAGAGTGGGAATAGGACTCTAACAGAATGGAGGGAGGCACCAGAGATGGGGATGAAATAATGAGGGGAGGCACGGGAGATGGGGAGAGGCATCTTGATAAAACAGTAACTGATATTCTGATAGATTGGGATGGGGAGAGGAATTCTGATATTCTAAAATATAAGATTTTTTATCCTTATCAAATATTCATATAATTAGGAGAGAGGGGTGGTTGAGCAGAACAATTAGAAACTGAGGCAGAACAATTCAGGGAAACTGAGGCAGGAAAATTTAGGGAAATTGACTCAGAACAATTAGGGAAACTGAGCCAGGACAATAAAAAAGAGCTAACTGTGGCACAACAAAGGAAGCTTGTTAATATGGGTAACTCTTGGTGGGGGGGCTGGGAGCAGTTTGAGTTGGAATCAGAATAGAGAATCTTTGAATTGAATAAGTGTCCCTGGACTAATCTCCAACTCAATAGAGTTGGATAGAAATCTCCATCTCCAGTTTGGGATAAGTAGGAGTGGTCCTGGACTATACTAGTCCCACCCAGATATCAGAATGAAACCACTGTATCCTGATTCCCTGGGGTGGGTCTCTCGGGGGAGAACTTCTCTACGGGAGTTTCCCAAGCTTTCCCCCCAAAGTCCGAAAGAGAGAGAGTTTTGGGGCTCCCCTCATCAAACTCGTTTAGTGCAAGGTCTATGTTTTTCTATTTCTTTGTTTCTTTAGTACTTACTTAGTATTTAGCTCATGTTGTTCAGTTGTTTTTGCTGTTTATTTAGCTCATGTTGTTCAGTTGTTTTTGCTGTGTCTGACTTTTTGTGATCTGGTTTGATGTTTCCTTAGTAAATATCTATGTCTTTAGTGTTTTTAGTGGTTTGACATTTCCTTCTTTAGTTCATTTTACAGATGAGAAAACTGAGGCAAATAAGGTTAAGTGACTTACTCAGGGTCACACAGCTAGGAAGTGTTTGCATCCAGATTTGAACTCAACAATAATCTCTCTAAAACCTCTTATTTGTATCTTTGGAGTACAGTGTATACATACTATAAATGTATAGTGCTACTATGTTTCCAAAATGTGTAAAAGCCCTTTAATGTGTCTTTTTTTTAGGTATCCTGTTCTCCCTGGTGGTGGTTTTATATGTCATCTGGGTCCAGGCTGTGGCAGATATGGAAAGCTATACGAACATGAAGAGGAAAGACTGCTTAGAATTCACACCCTACATCATGTATGGCTGGTCATTTCTGCTGGCCCCGGCTGGGATATTGTTCTCTCTCTTGTCTGGATTACTATTCCTCCTCGTGGGGAGGCATATTCACATATACTCCTAATCATCTTTCTGCCACCATTGGATATCATAATCTTGTCGAAATGTTTAACTGGAATGTAATCTTTTCATGGTGTTTCAATTATTCCATTGTAGAGTTGTTTGGTATAACTCTATAGATGTTTTAAATGAATCATTTTATTTTTAATTTTCTTCTGACAAGAAGGCACTCAGATCCTTCTAGAAAGCAAAATCTCTTAGTTTTATCCAAATGTAATTATGAATTTTCATTTCTTTTAGGAACTCTCTCCTCACAGGTCTCTCTCTCTCTCTCTCTCTCTCTCTCTCTCTCTCTCTCTCTCTCTCTCTCTCTCTCTCTCTTTCTCTCTCTCTCTCTCTCTCTCTCTCTCTCTCTCTCTCTCTCTCTCTTTCTCTCTCTCTCTCTCTCTCTCTCTCTCTCTCTCTCTCTCTCTCTCTCTCTCTCTCTCTCTCTCTCTTCTCTCTCTCTCTCTCTCTCTCTCTTAATGGCACATAAAGTGTTAGATCTCTTAGTTCTGGAAAACTGATAACAACCAAACCTCACACGAGTCAAATAAGTTGTTTTTTTTTTTTTTTTTTTTTTTTAAGCTGCCTCTTAGCATCAACTTCCTTTGGTTTGGAAAAGAAAAAGATCTTTGTAGAAAGCTTAAGAATGACAAACAAATGTTGATAGAGTAACTCAATCCATCTTCCCCCCACCAGACACATTCATATCTGCAAACACATTAATTGAAACTGATGAACAAATTCTTTACTGTTTAAAAATAGACACCAGTTGTTCCTAGTGTACAGACCATAAAAATCCATCAGTAAAATGTAACAGAAAGCAGGGGGCAGACTAATATGTACATCATAAAATGTACATATACTACTTAGAATAGAATATTATTTATTAATTTTTGTAAATTTCATTATCTTCATTAAAATTTTGCATGTTGATGCTAATATTAATGTTAATGCATATTAAGAGATGGTAAAGATAAATGACAAAATTAATATACCTAGTATTGAATGGATAAAAAGGAAACAAATATGGAGTTAAATCAATGAAATGATATGTGTAAAGATTTTTAAAATTACACAGAAATGAAAGACCTTAGCTTGGGGTATAATTCTATTTAATATTTTAAAATTCCCATTTTGAAAGTATATTGCTAGGATGATTTCAGTGTGAAAGATTTATTTAAGGGAGTATGTTTTTAATATTCAAAAGCCATAAACATTCAAAATAACTCTATGTGAGTATGAGACCACAGTTGTTTTGTTAAATAAGGTAATAAATTAACTTTTCCTACTCTCTTTATTTGCCCTTGAACTCCTTCTGAGTATATAGCTTCTTTAATTATGGTTCTTCAGTTTCTTGTGGGGGAAATTTTTTTTTTTTTTTTTAACATTTTCATGTTTTTAATCACCTTTGACACCCTGAAGGGAAAATCCCCTTAGGGACAGCAACTTTCTGATTTCCCCAGTTCGAGCATTTCTAATATCTAAGAGATTAGTTTCATTTGGCTTTAATTTGGATGAAAATCAAATCCATTTGAGATGCATAGGTATCATTTGCATATGGAAAGCTACCAAATAGTTTGGTTTTAGATAGGGAAAAACAGAGAAGGACTATTTTTGGCTTTGTTCAATTCAAAGAACTTCATTCCACAGCTGTTATAATTACTAAAGACATCTCTAAGAGACAAAAACAAGAGTGACCACCTAGAAGCAGTGTGATAGATTGACCATTGCTTCCAATCTAACTGCTTTTGTGATTGAAAGACTATCAGGGTTTTCTCTGCTATTCATTTACTTTTTTATTAAGGCCCCCCCTTTTTTTTTCTGTAGGTCAATGTGAAAAGGGTATGGAAAAAGAATAAGAGTTGGAGATAGCAAGGGGATCGAGAAAACATTTTAGTGACAGCAAGGGCCATACCCACAATCAAAGATATCTAAGTGACTTAAAAGGTCTCTCAAGTCATTTCAATTATGTTGATAATTTTTTTTGAGAGTTCTGGGTTTTTCTTTTAACTTTCTTATTCCTTTATTTCCTTTTTGACTTTTTATTTGATTATTGGAAAATTAGTTGTAGATTCTGCTATACATATTGACTGTAATATTAAGTTACAGTATGCTATTAGGTCTTCCAGATGATGCTAGATACATTTGATTAGGATAGTCATCTGTAAATAGTTTTTTTTTTTTTTTTTTTTAGAACTTTGGAATCTAGCCTTTCTCTGATGTAATGTATGTCATTTAAATCTCATCTACAATCTGTTTTTAGTAAAGGTTTGAATATTTATAACTTTCAGATGGTTATCCTCACTTTCTAGAAAAGTTATACTGGTACCATACATTCATTTCAAAGCAATTGGCTTAACGTTTGATATGTATGATACTTTCCCACAGGCCCACACTTTGGAAATATTTTACAGTTGTAATGCATCAATCACATTAATTTCAAACACATTTCCTAATCTAATGGCAATGCCCAGAAAGGGCAATGATAAATAACCTTTGCTAAAAAAAAAAATGAATAAATGCTGCCATATATTCCCCTAGTTCTATCAACTTAAATTGGCTCCTCCTTGCAATTTTTTTGCTGGAACACTATTTCACTATAGCCTTCATTTAACTCAATGAAATTATCTAAGTTCATTCTCTAAGAAGAATACTAAAGCTCCTAGTGTCTTAAAGTCCCTAATTTTAAAGGTAGGCTATTTTTACACTAGAATCATTTAGTTGAATAAATTAGAATCTTTTTCCAATACTAAAATAAAAGAAAGTACAGCAAATCCATTTGTAGTTTTTGGTGAAGCTTTTGTTCAGTCTCTCCTGATATTTGCATGAAATCTGGTTTAGTTATATTTGGCCATGAGATTGTATGATTGCAGATTGCAAAGTATTGGGAAAACAACTACAACAATAAAAGCTTGATGTTTATAGCTATGGAAGGGAATAGAAAAGGGTGAGGGAAGTACCTGTGATTCATTGGGGTAAAAAATTTATAGGAGAGTAAACTCCTCTACCAATGCTGGTTGGCATTTCTACAAGTTATATAGTCTTAGAGAGTTTCCTTAAAGTATTAGGCAGTAAGTGACTTGCCCAAGGCCACAAAATCAGTTATGGTTAGAGTTGTTGTGCACAGTCTTCTTGAACTGTTTTACCTCAGTTTCCCTGTACTAGTTTCCCTTATTGTCCTGACTGAGTTTCCCTGAATTGTTCTATTTCAGTTTCCTTAACTGTTCTGCCTCAATCCCCTTAAGGTGCTAAATCCCTCTGGGGTTTGCTCTAAGTTTATAAACTGTGAATGGGAGATGAGGAGCAGATCAGACGTCCTGGCTCCTAGCTCCCTGGACCTTCAAAGAATTTGTGACACTGTCCCTCTAAAATATTCCAAGAGATAAGACCATCCCGGATATTTCAATTGATATCTTTACTTCTGTTTATTCAAAAATCCTGACTCTGGCTTTTTAAGACTTTATTGCCTCTCCCCATTCTGACAGAACCAAAAAGTTCTGTAAGAACTTTTCCCGCTCTTCTTTTCTTTGTTTGAAAGATATAAAAGGGTATGCATCACTGGATACTTTGAGATGAGAGTCCTGTCCAGTCAATTAAACTCTCCAATTAATAAAATATTAAAAACTCTCTAATCTCTATCTTGCCTCAGTTTCTCCCACATTACAGAGTCTTGACTTGGATGTAGGTCTTCTTTTCACCAAGGCTGTTTAGTATGCCATCCTTATTGGGAGGAATTATGTTAGGAAAAATATGTTAAAACATTAGCTTTGCTCTTAATGGGCATTAAAAATCATTGATCTATAAAAATAAATTCTTGACATTAAATGTAAAGTTACAATGGATTACTACTACTACTACAACTAGCATTTATATAGTACTTTTAGGTTTGTAAAGCATCTTACAAGTATTATATCATTTAATCCTCACAACAACCCTATGAAGTAAATACTGTTGTTATCCCCATTTTACAGTTGAAGAAACTGAGGCAAAAGAACTTAAGTGACTTGCTAGGTTCACACAGCTACTAAATATCTGAGACTGGATTTAAACTCTGGCCATCATGACTCTTGGTTAGTCTATCCAATGTACCACCTAAGCTGCCTATCAAGGCAGAATGGTAACCAAACTTGCAGATCCAACATGGGCTAAAATTTTAAAATTTTGGAGAAGAAAGAATAAATTGTATTCAAGTTTTTATTTGAACCTTAGAAGTCAGCTAGGTAATACAGTGGATAGAGTGCTAGTTCTGTTGTCAGAAAAAACAAAAAACAAAACCTCAGTTCAAATCTGACCTCAGATACTAACTATATGTCGTTGGACAAGTCATTTAACTTCTTTCAGCCTCAATTTACTCAACTATAAAATGGAGAGTATAAGAGCCTTTGCAGGATGTTATGATGATTATGACATAATATTTATAAAGTGCTTAAAAGTGCTTAGCACAATGCCTGGGATATAATAGATGTTTAAGAAATGTTTGTTCCCTATCTACCTACTCCTATTCAGGAGAAATGGGTGGAAGTTGCAAAAAAGTAAAATTTTACCTTGATAGAAAGTCAAAAGCCCTTCTTCTAGCAGTGTTGGATTAAAGACTTCCTTGGTGTTTTCAAGTCCAGGATGGCAACTCTTTGTTGATATGCCAGAGTGGAGATTCCTTTGGTTCAATGAGTTGGGCAATATATCTGTTGAGGTCCCTTCCAACTCTCAGATCCTGTGATTCTATGATATATGACAGCTTGGAACATTGGAAGTGATACAGTTTGTAAAGATGTTTATTGTAAAATATTGCCAAGATAATATGTGACATAATTATAGATAATTAATAGACTTCTTGATACATGACTATCTCTGTGACATGTTATATATAATACATGATAATTTATTAAGGAGAAAGCATTTTCAAAAAATACTTCATCATTCATTTTTTTAAAAAATCTGTATCTTGTGAGAAAATAAATTTTGACTTTCTCCTCAGCCAATGGGGAAAAAAGCATTTCTTAAGCACTTCCTATATGTCAGGTACTGTGGTAAGGGCTTTACAAATACTCTTTGATTTGATCCTCACAATGACATTAGGAAGTAGATGGTATTCCCATTTTACAGTTGAGGAAAATGAGGTAGACAGAGGTTAGGTGACTTGTGCAGGGTTCTAGAATTATTAGCAACTGAGTCTGGTGATAAACTCAGGTCTTCCTGACTTTAGCATCACTGCTGTAACCCACTGCTTCACCTAGATGCTTCACAAGGTACTAATTCAATTGCTTAACTGAATGAATGACAATTAGGTTCAAGATTTATCATTTTTTTCCTGAATTTACCAGATGCTTAAGCTTGATCTTGAGACTATTTTTGAGATTAACACTGAAGACAGAAGTACTGATAAATGGTCAAAACCAAATCTAGATATGGAATTTGGAGTGTGATCCAGGAATGAAGTGTGCTAAAATCATTGGATTGTAGACATGTTCCTTCTGTTGACTCCACAAAATCTTATTTCAAAGAAGGAGCAAGAGAGACCCTAGTTACTTGATCTTGGTGAGACTCTTTAAATATTGCATACAGTATAGGGGACCTACATAGGGAATCATAAGGTCAGTGAAGAAGAAATGAAGTACTTAATTTATGATGGCTGAATAAAGGTGCTAACCATATTAGTAGCATGTCTGAATGATGATTATTCTGAGAGGGAGGAGAGGAGACTTGATAAAACTTACTAATATAGTATGTGAAAAATGTTGAGCACTAAAGAGGGAGAGGAAATATTTACAGTATATAGTACAGAAGATAACAAGATGAAACTAGGAGAGGAACATTTAGTTTGAATAACAAGAAAAACATCCTGTTTATGGTTTCTGAAATAGGGAACTTGTACAGGCAATAGAAACTCCATTACTTGGGACATCTAAAATTAGCTTGGACAGCATCATTGGGAAGGGAACTACGTGAGGACACAAATCTGAGCAACTATTGAGATGAACTGCCTTTGAACAGATCATATTCTATTTTTGTTTGAATACAATCAGTCTATCATGAAAGAGAGGCAGCTGGTGGCTTAATGAATAGCATGAATAGGACTCATCTTCCAAGTTAAAATCCAGCCTCAGAGACTTACTAGCTGTGTGACCTTAGACAAGTCCTTTAACCCTATTTGCCTCAGTTTCCTTTTGGGTCACAGTCAAATATGATTGAAAACAACTGAATAACAAATCAAAAAATCAAACAGAAGACTTTTTTTTTTTTTTTTTTTTTTTTGAAGCTAGGGTTAAGTGACTTGCCCAGGGTCACACAGCTAGGAAGTGTTAAGTGTCTGAGATCATATTTGAACTCACATACTCCTGAATTCAAGGCTGGTGCTCTATCCACTGCGCCACCTAGCTGCCCCCAGAAGACATGTTTTTGAAGGACTCTTCATTTGAAAAGATTGTATTTTATCTTTAATCACCACACAGTATTTTATCTTTCTAACTTTACACATTTCATGTATATAATTGTCCACATTTTCCTATTACTCATATGGATTATGAATTCTTCAAGTGATGACTTGAATAGATTATGTAGGTGACAGTAATTATCTAAATTTACTGTTTCATATTAGAACAGTTGAAGTAATTGATATTTGTAAAAATGGTGAATAAAATATGGATATTATAGCAAAAGACATGATATTTTGCATCTAAATATAGTTCATATATTTATAATTCACAAAATAGTCTACATATCCTCACTAAGAATCTTCACTAATACTTATTTTGATATCCTTTATTGAAAATATAGTCCCTCTTCATTAACATCCTAACTCTTCCTATTCCATTTTTTCTTAGCTTTCCTTCCATTCATGCTAAAATGGGTTTCTACTAATGCAGAACATTCATTATTTGAAGAAACCTTTACCAATGAAGGTTACCTAAGGGAAAAATTTTTTCAGTCTACTTTTTTATGTAGTCAAAGAAACCAGATCCCTGGATTCAGATTCAGCATAACATTGCCTATTTTTGCACATTTGCCATAATCAGGTTATCTCCCATGGTTGGATTCAACTCACTCTTTACTTCCATTTAGAATTCTCAGCTTTCTTTAAGCCTCAGGTCAGGTACCAACTCCTAAGTGAAGCCTTTATGATTCTCTCCAATTTTTAATGTTCTCTCTCCTGAAATGCCCTGTCTATTTACTTGTCAGGATTCTTAGGATTTATACCCAAGGAGTTAGATTTTGGATTTTGGAATTAGAGACTTGTTGTATAGAAATGAAATAAGGTATGAATCTAATCCCGCATAGGAAACAATATGCATTCAAATGTTGGGAGGGGGGATCTTTGCATATTCTTGCTATAATTTTGGAGTAAATATTTCTTTGTAAAAGACTGTTAAGTAGTTAGATGATAAGTTAGAATCAAAGAAAGAGTGCCTGGACATCTCCCAATCCCCTTAAGGGTACTAGAGAACTCTAAAGAAAGTTGAAATATGCTGTAATTGATTACAGTGGGGGCTAAAAGAGACTGTAACATTTATGTGTGTGCATGCCATTCCTTTCATTAGAATACACATTTCTTGAGTGAAAAGACCCTTTTACTTAGGTCTTTGCATCCTCAGGGCTTAACTTGGTACCTGGCATATAGTAGGTAGTAAATACATAATGGTTGATTTACTTATTGATTGATCAATAAATTAATCAAGCAATCAAAAATATGCTTTATGAATGGTGCTAAGTGCTGGAAATCTAAGTACAAAGAATGAGTAAATCCCTGCTTTGCAATGAGCTTATATTTTAATATATACATACATACAACACATTTAAATAATTGTAGTACTATGTATTGTATATATATATATATATATATATATATGTGATAAATATAATTTAATAAATGCAACTATATACAAAGCTGCCAAATGTAATATAATCTGAGGAAAAGGGCACGAGCAGTTGGGATAGTCAATAAAGTCTTTATATATTGAACAGAGTAGTGAAAGTGACAGCTCCACTTTGTTGTGTTTCAGACCACAAATGGAGAGTTTTTAATTATTGGTGTCAAATTTTAGGCCGAATATTGATTAAGTAAAATTCATTCAGAAAGAGGTGGCCAAGTGCTGTTGGGATTCAAAGAAATGTCAAATGAGGAGTTTGGGAAAAAAAAAAAACAACAACATCCTGATGCTTATTTTGGAGAAGAATATACTAAGAATAAACCGTGTTACTTTTTTCAAATATCTGGAAGATTACCAATCAGGTGTAAAAAGGATTAAATTTAATCTGCTCATCCCCAGAGATAACATATGTCAATATCTTTGTAAGGTGATGTATCAGTATCTTATTATTATTTAATAATTCAGAGTATTCACATTTCATTCATAATGATTCATACTGATTAAGACCAGTAGGTGGAAACTGGGCAACTAGGTGGTATAGTGGATAGAGTTCCAGATCTGGAGGCATGAAAACTCATCTTCCTGAGGTAAAATATGTCCTGAGACACTTATTAGCTGTATGACCCTAGACAAGTCACTTAACTCTGCTTCAGTTTCCACATCTGTAAAATAAACTTGAGAAGAAAATGGCAAACCACTTCAATATCTTTGCCAAGAAAACGATCATGAAGAATCAGAAATGACTGAAGAATGACTGAACAGCAACAAGATAGAAACTACAGGAAAGATTTCAGCTGAATGCTGAATGCTGAATTTTCTAAAAATGCTATTCCCTCACAAAAAAGAAAGAGGTTCCTCACCTGTTACTATAGGAATCATTATGAATATCAATATTATTCTTAGTTTATAGATGATGAAACTGAGATGCCTGTCCTTTTTAAATTCTAGATTAAAAAAAATTTAAGCTTAATCTATGTTCAATTTTATTTTTATTTATTTTGTTAAGTATTTTCCAATCACATTTTGGTTTGGGGATACTTAGAAATGTTGCCAGTCACTACAGCACGTTTGACATCTCTGCTACAGGTAATTATTCATTTCTCAAGAAGGGTATTTAACCTCCATTGCCAGATTTGATGCTAGAAGAAGCCTTAAATTAAAGATAAAATGTAATTTATAGAAAATTAAAAAAATAAAACTTTACTTGATTATTCTTAAACCTGAGCCTCTTTCAAATTCTTTGGGCTTTTATTATCAGAAATTATTATATTACATTATTTTAATTAATTTATTTTATTTAATAATAAATTATTTAATTTATATTAAGTTAAATATAAATTATTATATTAAATCAGAAAAAATATTTTAGGACAAAACAAAATGAACTCACATTTAGAACATGATGATTATATCATGTTAGCTAAATCTTAGCATAAATTTTGTAAAATTCAAAATATCTGGTAGAATATAAACTCATAAAAGTCAGGAGCTAGATCCAATATTTTCTTATAATTCCATTAGATTGTAACTCTTAATTAGATATAAGCTCCTTGAAGGGAACTGTCTTTTGTCTCATTTTGTATTCCTAGTATTTATCACAGTATTTGCACATATTAGACACAATATATTTTTATTGATCGATTGATCAAATCGAATCAAATAGGAATCAATTCCTATAACAAGAACTGTAACTAATAATTTTGCACTTGGGGCAAATACCAGAAAATCTAAGTCAAGAAACATGAAAGGTACAGTGAAATCATCTATTTTAGGCAAATTCAACTTGAGGGGTAATATTAGACCTTACAATGTGAAGCTCAGATGAGTCAGAACACCCAAGAACCTAGTTTCTTGAAGGAACTTTAGATTCACTGTGAGACAAATGCTCTACTATCAACTACTTTGAATTTGGTAATCCATGGCAAAACATCATTTACTTACCCAAGCTACTGGTATTTCTATAGCACTGGGTACATAGTAGTAATAGTAGTAGTAAATAAACTGGAAAATAATTTTTGATAGATGGTTATCTTTCCTCCTCTAAGTAGATCTAACATTTTCAAAATTTTAAGGGAGGCATTTATTACCTATCTAATTAACTTAATTTGATGTTTTAATATGATAAAATGTATTTAAAGATAATAAAAATCATAGAGTCTAGAATTGATCTATCTGCCAAATGCTTCTTCCAGGATGTTACTTCTCAAATCCAAATCAAATAGAATTGAAACAAAGACAATAACACATTGTCTATACACGAGTGAATCATTTCATCTCTCTAATCTTCAACTTTCCCATCTATAAAACAAAGAAATTCTTCTAGAATATGTAATTGGTATTCTAGGAGTATTAGATCCCAGGTATACTCTTTTGTGATTGTACTTCTAAAAGGTTTACATTGCTTCAAGGAGTGTGAACAGATTATATATTTCTATTCTGAAGGGCCAAGTGAACAGGATTTTCTACAGCAAGCTTTAGTTTCTTAAGAACAGTAGAGTTACTTAGTACTTGCTGTAATCTGTTATCACTGATATTTTATCTCTTTTTCAGAACATTTCAACTTACCTGACCTTCCTCTCTAACTCCTGAATTTCAATGATTGCATTTATCTATTTATCTTATCTATTGTTGATTTTTTTTTCTCTTAAAGAACATGGAAATATTACCTTTGTGTAGTTGGAGGAGAAATTTATGGTAATTTTTTCTGTGTTGAAAAGTTCTCATTCTTATGGACATAAGGATAAAGTTCTGTTGAAAATTTTTGTGCTAAGAGTTCAACAAGTTAAGCTTGTTGTTTGTTTTTTCCAAAGTCTAAATACCCTGATTCTATCATATGATTTTCCTTGACCATAGTAAATTCATTTGTGAAATGGGTATGATAATACCTACCTCACAGGATTATTATCAGAACTCTTTATAAAATATAAATCACTTTGGACAAATACAAGCTATTATTATTATTATTATTATTATATGAAATTGCCTACCAAACCTTCTTGGTATTCAATTTGAATGATAGGATCTTTGAATGAGAAGTCCTGGAGCTTATAGTGACCATATGTTGTGATTGCTTTAATATACAGATGAAGAACCTTAGCTTTAATTCTTCAAGGTTGTCTCTTTTTATCTCCAGAGGTGACAGAACTAAAAAGAAAGGGTGACATCTGGTAAATCCATTAACCTGTAATTGTAGCAGCTTCATAGTTGGGAACTTTGTGACATCAACAAATATTAAACTGGATAGTTTCTAAGGAACCTCCCAGCCTTCATATTCTGCATTTCTTCCCAAGTGTTTCATTCTCATGATAATAGTCCAAATGTCATAGCATGGGTAAGAGTGGTAACATACAGCGTACCATCAAAGACTGTGAATTCTGTTCTCAGATTTTTCACTGATTAGGTGACTATTTTCTTCATTTTTTAAAGTTTTTAAAGGGAGATACAATCATGACCTATTTTTCAGTGTCTGTCAGCACACATTTATAAAATACCTACTATGTGCCTGACTATGTTCAAAGAATACTGAGAAAAAGATTTGGTGGAGGGAGCATTTCCAACCCCAGTTTTATAAAATTCATATTCCAAATGAATAAGAGTTAACTTTTATTGAGAAGACATTAGCATTTTGGATCAGAAAAGACTTCATGGTGGTACATTAGCTAACGCTTATAGAAAAGGAGGGGTGTTTTTTATTTCCCATAGTGACCTATACTGTGCTAGAGAACAAAATATTTTTGATGCCTGGAAAGCACAGTGGAAAAATTCCAAATGTCTTGTGAAAGAAGAAAAATTATCTTGAAAACTTGACTGGAGCAAAAAGCCATCCTCTGATATGTGAGTTAGCTCTGCATTCATAAGGTAAATCCCAAATAAAACAGGGGCTCTTTATCTTTCATTTCATCATCATCCATGAGATTATAGAATGAGTTAAAAAAATTAAATCAAGTCAGAGTTTCTGAGTTCAAAACCTGCCTCTCACAATATTTGCATGACTTTATCAAGTCACTGAATCTTCTTGAGACTTCTTTTCTTCATTGGTAAAAATAAATAAATAAAGGGCTTAGATTACATGGCAACTCCCAGATTTATCTGTATTATTTTATAATCTAAATTGAGGAAAATGGATTTATTGCTTTATTAGAAACCAGAAACTTTGAATTTAAAAATTAATTCTTTGTTTTTGGAAATCATGTCTTCATGTGTGTATGGTGATAATAAGTACATCTCAATGATAACCATTATATCTATATTTCTATCCATATCTATATCTATCTATCTATCTATCTAATTAAATCATTATAACTTAAAAGCACCATGATCCTTTAATAAAAATTTGTTTTGGATTTTTTAGCTTTTGTTTCTTTTAAAAACAAGAGGATAGAGTTGCTAGTAGCATTTTTTTTTTCTTTTGTTCCCTCTCCTATACCAATACAGGAGATATTGTTTTGCCTTCTACCAATTAAATGAATATTAAGGGTAAAATTTTGGTGTATTAGAAGAACTGCTTTTGGAGTTTGAAGAATAGAGTTCATATTCTAGTTCTATACTTATTGGTTTTATCACTTTGTTCTGTTGAGTAATCCCTGTAAGCTTCATTAGATTTACTTCATATGAGATAGGGCATGTGAAAACATATAGCCATAAAGCACCAGATATGTTTGAGTTACTATTATTATTCGAGCATTTCCTTCAGATTGGAAGGCCTGGGAACAATTAGAAACATTAGGGTTAAAACATTTTCTGCTACATGGTTTAAGACCTTGAAGAAAAGGCAGGGTCAGAGGACCATACTCTTTATGCCCACTTTAGCTAGAATAGACCATTTAGGAACACAAATCCTTTCAGAAATACCTTGGGTGGGTTATAAAACATAGACAATCCAAGAAAAGTATTCAAATTAAAATTTATGATAAAGAAAGACATATATAAAAAAGGGAAAAGAGAGACAATGAAAACCAGTTTTCCCTCTCCATCAGCTCTCTGAATGTGGCTTTACTTTGAAAGAAATCACTTTCATTGCAACATGTTATGATGCAAATAATCTCAACATGGTTATTTGGCAGCTATTTAAAGCACAGATCGTATTTCTCTGTCTCACTGTTAGGCATCCACATTCCAACTGGTACATAACAGATCCCAAACAGAAATCAGCTTCATGTTTTATTCTCTAAAATTAAATTTGATGGCATGATCCCTGTGATTCCTCCTCCTTCTCTTTCTTTTTTGCATTATAACTTTTTTAGAACAGTGCTTTGCTAACACCACAGGGGAAATTGTGTTAGGTTGTCTGTCTAATATTATTCATTATCAGCAACACAAGTTTTTCCTCCCTTTTACATTTGCTTGTGAGTTTATAAACCAGAAAATAAAAAGTGCTATATCTTGAAGGCTAGCTTCTTTTCCTTTTCCTTTTTGCCCTTATTACTTATTCCCTTTAACTAAAGTACTTTGAGTGATAAAGGTTTCTGAAACTTGTTCCTTGACACTGTTTTGTTTTTCTCAGTGAAATATAAAGTGCTTAGCACAACTGCTTGGTACAGAGTAAGGACTATATAAGCAGTAGATATTATTATGTGACCATGAACAAGTCATTTTAATAGCATTTTATGTTTTAAAATACATGCAAAAATGGTTTTTAACATTTATCTTTGTAAAATCTTGTTCTCCAAATTTTTCTTCATTTCCTTTCTCTCCTGCCTCCTCAAGACAGCAAATAACCTGATATAGGTTAAACATGTGCAATTCTTTTAAAAATATTTCCATATTCATCAAGCTACACAAAATATCAGATTAAAAGGAACATGAAAAAGGGAAAAAAACCCAAAAAAACAACAACAAAAACAAAATACTATCTTTTGATCCACATTCAGTCTTTATAATTCTTTCTCTGGATGTGGATGACACTATTACAAGTCTATTGCAATTGCCTTGAATCATCTCATTGTTGAAAAGGAGCAAGCTTATCACAGTTGATCATCACATAATCTTGTGGCTACTGTGTACAATGTTCTCTTGGTTCTGCTTACTTCACTTAGCATCAATTCCTATAAGTCTTTCCAGGTTTTTGTGAAATCAGCTTGCTCATCATTTCATATAGAATGATAATATTCCATTATATTCATATATCAGAACTTATAGAGCCACTCTCCATCCCCACATGGCTCCAGGGGCATTCACTCAATTTCTAGTTCTTTGCCACTACAAAAAGGGCTGCTACAAACATTTTTTACATGTGGGTTTTTTCCTTCTTTTATGATCTCTTTGGAATATAAGCCCATTAGATACACTGCATGGACAAGTCATTTAGTTCTAATTTTACAGAATTTTAAATAAAGCAAAAATGAGAAATTTCCAAGAATGAGCATTTGTATTTTAAATCATAGTAAATTTGTGGTCCCAGGAGTACAGAATAAAATTTTCTGGATGCTGCATGGTTATCATAGCCTAGTTGTTGTTGTTGTCTTTTCAGCCTAATTGTTAATTATGGAAAACATAAAATTTTTGAGTTACGATTGGTCAAAAGCCATTAAATATTAGCCATGAAAAGTGGCAGTTTTATACTGTTTTCTTTTTTCTTTTTAAAGCTTTTTATTTTCAAAACATGCATGGATAATTCTTCAACATTAACCCTTGCAAAAGCTTGTGTTCCAATTTTCCTCTCTTCCTTTCCTTCCTCCCCTAGATGGTAAGTAGTCCAATATATGTTAAACATGGTAGAAATATATGTTAAATCCAATATAATCATACATATTTATACAATTATCTTGCTATGCAAGAAAAATCAAATCAAACTGGAAAAAATGATAAAGAAAACAAAATGCAAGCAAACAACAACAAAAAGAGTGAAAATGCTATTGTGACCCACACTCAGTTCTCACAGTCCTCTCCCTGGATGTAGATGGCTCTCTTCATCACAGAATCTTTGGAAATGATCCGAATCATTGTTGAAGAAAGCCACATCCATCATCAGTCATCATATAATCTTGTTATTGCCATGTATAATAATCTCCTGGTTCTGCTCATTTCACTTAGCATCAGTTCATGTAAGTCTTTCCAGGCCTCTCTGAAATCTGTTTCTTATAAAACAATAAATAATATTCTATAACATTCATATACCATAATTTATTCAGCCATTTTCTAACTGATGGGCATTTTCAGTTTCCAGTTTCTTGCCACTACAAAAAAGGACTGCCACAAACATTTTTGCACATGTGGGTCCTTTTCCTTCCTTTAGTATTTCTTTGGGATAAAAGCCC
Source organism: Sminthopsis crassicaudata (assembly GCF_048593235.1). NCBI lineage: Eukaryota > Metazoa > Chordata > Mammalia > Dasyuromorphia > Dasyuridae > Sminthopsis > Sminthopsis crassicaudata. The sequence goes on along the minus strand of NC_133619.1, from coordinate 185,201,877 downwards.
AGTAGAAACACTGCAGGATCAAAGGATATGTACAGTTTGATAACTTTTTGAACATAGTTCCAAACTGCTCTCCAGAATTGTTGTATCCATTCACAATTCCACCAACAATGTAATAGTGTCCCAGTTTTCCCACATCCCCTCCAACATTTGTCATTATATTTTCCTGCCATTTTAGCCAATCTGAGAGGTGAATAATGGTATCTCAGAGTTGTTTTAATTTGCATATTTCTGATCAATAATGATTTATAGTACCTTTTCTTATGACTAAAAATGCTTTCAATTTCTTCATCTGTTCATATCCTTTGACCATTTATCAACTGGAGAATGGCTTGAATTTTTAAAATTTGAATCAATTGTCTATATATTTTAGAAATGAGGCCTTTATCAGAACATTGAATGTAAAAATATTTTCCAAGTTTATTGCTTTTCTTCTATTTTTTGCATTGGTTTTGTTTGTATAAAAACTCTTTAACTTAATATAATAAAAATTATCCATTTTGTTATCAATAATGTCTTCTGTGGTCACAAGTTCCTTTTTCTTCCACAGATCTGAGAGGTATACTATTGTATGTTCTTCTAATTTGCTTATAATATTATTCTTTATGACTAGATCAGGAACCCATTTCTACCTTATCTTGGTATATGGTGTTAGGTGTGGGTCAGTGCCTAGTTTCTTCCATCTCAGTTTTCAATTTTCCCAGCAATTACCAAATAACAACTTTTTATCCCAAAAGATGGGGTCTTTGCATTTGTCAAATATTAGATTACTATAGTCATTGACTATTTTGTCCTGTGAACCTGGCCAGTATCAAATGGTTTTGATGAGTGCTGCTTTATAATATAGTTTTAAATATGGCACAGCTAGGCCATCTTTATCTGCATTTTTTCTAATTAATTCTCTTGAAATTCTTGACTTTTTGTTCTTTCAGATGAACTTTGTTATTACTTTTTCTAGATCTTGTTTGATTGGTATAGCACTAAATAAATAGGTTTATTCAGTAATATTGTCATTTTTATTATATTCACTTGGCTTAACATAAGAGCATTGATATTTTTCCAATTGTTTATATTTGTAATGTAGAAAGTGTTTTGTAGTTGTATTCATATAGTTCCTGACTTTGCCTTGGCAGGTAAACTCTCAAATATTTTATATTATCAACAGTTATTTTAAATAGAATTTCTCTTTGTATCTCTTGCTGCTGGACTTTGTTGGTAATATATAAAGCAACTTTGATAAAGTTGTGTATTGTTTTGAGTATTTTGTTGTTGTTGTTGTTGATCTCTAGGGTTCTCTAAGTATACCATCATAACATCTGCAAAGAGTAATAATTTGGTTTCCTCCTTACCTACTCTAATTTCTTTAATCTCTTTTTCTTCTCTTTTTGCCAAAGCTAACATTTTTAATACAATATTGAATATTAATGGTGATAGTGGGCAATCTTGTTTCACCCCTAATCTTATTGGGAATGGTTCTAGTTTGTCCCCATTACATATGATGCTTGCTGATAGTTTTTAATAAATGCTACTGATCATTTTAAGGAAAAGGTATGTGTTCTTATATATTGGACTACCTCTTTTTATATTGAAGAAATGAAGCCTTTATCAGAGACACTTATTATATTGTTTCCCACAGAGACATTAATGCATTGTTAGTGAAGCTATGAAATGAATCCAACCATTCTGGAGAACATTTTGAAATTATGTCCAAAGAGCTATAAGATTTTGTATACACTTTGATCCAGATCATAAAAGAGGGGAAATATTTATTACATAATTACTATAATTTATTACTATTACATATGCAAGGATGTTCATAGTAGTTCTTTTTATAGTTACAAGGAATTGGAAATTGAGTGGATGCCCATCAGTTGAGGAATAGCTGAACAAGTTGTGGTACATGAGTGTAATGGAATATTATTGTTCTATAAAAAAATGAAAAATCAGAAAAGCCTAGAAAGACTTGCATGAATTGATGCTGAGTGAAGTGAGTAGAACCAAGAAAATTTTGTACATAGTATTTATTGAGACTTCCTGATATTGATTCTTATCGATACTTATCACAAGATTATGTGATAATCAACTGTTATGACTTCTTCTCAACAATGAGATGATTCAAAACAATTCTAATAAACTTGGTCTGAAAAAAGTGTCATTTGCATTCAGAGAGAGAACTATGGAGACTGAATGTGGATTGCGTGTTTTATTTTTTTTTTTTGTCTTTTTTATTTCTTTCTTTTTTTTGTATATGTATAGAATGACAAATATGGGAATATGTTTAGAAGAATTGCATGTAATTAGCTTATATAAGATTGATTACTATTTGGGGGGGGAGTGAGGGAGAGAGGGAAAAAAATTTTGAATATAAATCCTTTCAGAGATGAAAGTTGAAAACTATTTTAACATGTATTTGGAAAAATAAAATACTATTAAAATTGTTTCCCAGATTTCTGCTTTTTTTTCTAATCTTAGTCATATTGAGTTTTTTATGTAAAAACTTTTAAAAATTAATATAACCAAAATTATAGATTTTATATTTCATAATGCTTACTATCTCTTGTATGTTCATGGACCTTTAACTCACTTAACTTCTTTAAGAATTAAGGTGGTAAGAATATACCACTGGTGCATATATATTTAGTTTTGATATTACTTCATTGTTTATTATACTTTTTAGCAAGATTTAGTTTTCTTCCCTTATTTCTTTTAACTAGGTCTAATTTTGCTTTTATTTCTTCTGAGATCAGGATTGCTTCTCCTACTTCCCCCCCTCCCCCTTTACCTCAGCTGAAGCATAATAGCTCCTTTCCAATCCTGTGTGTGTTTCTTTGCTTCAAGTATATTCTGAAATCTGTCTAAAATGTTCCTTTGAGTTTTTATTTGGGGATTTTTTTTGAGTTGATTGGTAGATTTTCTTTTTCTCTTTCTCAGCAATAGTATCTTATTTTCCAATTATATGTAAAAATAGGTTTCAGTCTTTGGGTTTATCAAACAGTAGATTACTATAATCATTCACGATTGTGTCTTGTGTACCTAAACTATTCCACCATTCTATTTCTTTGCCAATACCACATGGTTTTGATAATTGCTGCTTTATAGTATAGTTTTAGGTCTGGTATGGGTGGGCCACCTTCATATTAATTTTTTTTTATTAATTCCCTTGATATTCCTGGCTTTTTGTTCTTCCAGATAAATTTTGTTATTATTTTTTCTAGCTCTATAAAATAATTTTTGGTAGTTTGATTGGCTGTGGTACTGAATAAGCAGATTACTTTAGATAGAATTATCATTTTTATTACATTATCTTGGCCTACCCATGATTAATTGATCTTTTTTTATTTCATTAGATTGTCTGAAAAGTGCTTTGTAATTTTATTCATAAAGTTCCTGGGTTTGTCTTGGCAAGTAGACTCCAAAATATTGAGGTATTTTAAATGGAAATTATCTTTTTATCTTTTGCTGGGCTTTGTTCATAACATGTGGAAATGCTGATGATTTGTATTGGTTTATTTTATATCCTGCAACTTTGCTAACATTGTTAATTGTTTCAAGTAGTTTTTTTTTAGTTGATTCTTTAGCATTCTCTAAACATATCATCATATTATCTATAAAGAGTGATAGTTTGGTCTTCTCATTGCTTTCATTTTCTGCCTCAATTCTTTCAGTTTCTTTTTCTTCTCTTATTGAAAAAAGCCAATATTTCCAGTACAATGTTGAATAATAATGGTGGTAATGGACATCTTTGTTTCACCCTGATTTTTCTAAAAATGCTTCTAATTTATATCTATTGAATATGATACTTGCTGATGGTTTTAGATGGATGCTATTTATTATTTTAAGGGAAAATCAACTTGTTCCTTTGTTTTCTAGTATTTTTAATTAGGAATGAGTGCTGTATTTTGTTAATTGCTATTTCTGCATCTATTGAGATGTCATATGTTTTCTCTTAGTTTTGTTATTGATACAATCAATTATGCTGCTAGTTCTCCTGATCTTGAATGAGCCCTGCATTCCTGGTATAAAACTGCACTCGGTCATAGGTATTATGGTGATAAATTGCTGTATCTCTTTGCTAATATTTTATTTAAGATTTTTGCATCAATATTTATAATGAAAATTAGTCTATAATTTTCTTTCTCTGTTTTGACTTTTCCTGGCATATTGGTGTCATGAATGGAATTTGATAGGACTTCTTCTTTCCCAATTTTTCCAAATAGTTTTTATAGTATTGTTCAGTACATTTTTGGCAGAATTTGCTTTCAAATCCATCTGACTGGAGATTTTTTTCTTAAGGAGTTCATTGGTGGGCTTGTTTAATTTTTCTTTCTCTAAAATAGGATTAAGTATTTTATGTCCTCTTCTGTTAATCTGGGCAATTTGTATATTTGTAAATATTAATCCATTTCAATTAGATTGTCAGATTAACTGACCTATAATTGGGCAAAATAGTTCCACATTAATCAATAATTATTCATTTAATTTCCTTTTCAATGGTGATAAGTTCACCCTTTTCATTTTTGATGCTGGTCATTTGATTTCCTTCTTTCCTTTTTTCTAATAAAAGGTTAATCCATTTTATTGTTTTTTTTTCCCTCATAAAACATGCTCTTAGTTTTATTTATTAGTTTAATAATTTTGTTACTTTCAATTGTCATAATCTCTTTGATTTTCAGAATTTCTAATTTGGCATTTAATTTGAGGTTTTTAATTTGTTTTTTTTTCTAACTTTTTTAGCTGAATGCCCAATTACTTAATATCCTTTTTTCCTGTCTTATTCATCTAAACATCTAGTGATATAAAATTTCACCAAAGAACTGCTTTGACTAAATCCCACAAGTTTTATCTCATTATTATAATTTTCTTGGATGAAACTATTGATTGTTTCCTTGATTGGTTCTATCTACCCATCCTATAGGAATACATTCTATAGTTTCCAATCAATTTTTGGTTTAATTGTTGATGGCCCTTTATTTCATGCAATTTTTATTGTATCATGATCTGAAAAAGATACATTTAATATTTCTGCCTTTTTGCTTTTGATTATGGTCTATTTGCCCTTATATATAATGGTCAATTTTTTCTAGGTGCCATTTCCTGTTGGAAAAAAGTATAATTCCTATTATTCCCATTCAATTTTCTCCAGAGGTTTACCACATCTAACTTTTCTAAAATTCTACTCACCTCCTTTAGTTCCTTCTTTTTCATTTTATGGTTAAATTTATCCAGTTCCAAGAGAGGGAGGTTGATATTCCACCACTAGTGTAGTTTTGCTGTCTATGTTTTTTAATAACTCATTTAAATTTCTCCTCTAAGAATTTGGATGATCTACCATTTGGTACAGATATGTTTAACATTGATACTATTTCCTTATTTATGATACCATTTAGCAACATGTAGTTTCCTTCCTTATCTCTTTTTGTGCTTTTGTTTTGTCTGAGATCAGAATTGTTACCCCTGCTTTTTTACTACAGCTTGAAGTGTAATATGCTCTGCTCCAGACTTTTACCTTTATTTTATGTGTATTTCTTTGCTTCAGATATGTTTTTGGTAAACAACATATTGTAGAATTCTGATTTTTTAATCCACTGGGATATACTTCCGTTTTGTGGGGGAGAGTTCATCCCATTCACAGTCACAGTTATGATGACTATTTCTTTTCACCCTATTTTCCCCTTTTATACTTTTCTCTCTCTCCTTTTACTCTTTCCCTCCTCACCAGTGTTTACTTATGATTATTTTTCTCCCCACAATCTGCCCTCCCTTTTATCAGCCTTTCCTTTTTTTTTTTCCTCCCCTGTCCCTTCCTACCTCACTATATATGGTAAGATACATTTTTATACCCAATACCTCTTTGAGTCAAATCTAATGAGATTATGGTTCAAACAATATGCATCCTCCTCCCTACTTTCCATCTACTGGAATAAGTCTATTGTGTCTCTTCATTTGATATAATTTGCTCCATTTACCTCTCCTTTCCTCGTCTTCCAGTACAAACCTTTTCCCACTTCTTATTACTTTTTTATATCATCACATCAAAGTCAACTTATAGCTATATTCTCTATCTATTTATACCCCCTCTAACTGCCCTAACAATGATACAGTTCTCAATTTACAAATATCATCTTCCTCTGTAGGGATGTAACAGTTTATTGGTGAATTCTTTCAATGCTTATTTTGCCCTCTGGTTCCAGGATACCAAAATAGTTTCCCTTGATAATTTCCTGAAAAAATACAATCCAAGTTCTCTTTTAAATTATTGTTTTCAAGTTAACTAATGATTCTGACATTGTCTCTCAGATCTGTTTTCTAGGTGAACTATTTTTTCAATGAGGTATTTTTAAATTTCCTCTATTTTTTTATCCTTTTTGAATTTATTTGTTTGATTCTTGATGTTTTGTGGGTTCATTAGCTTTCACTTGCCCAATTTTAACTTTTAAGTATTTTTTTCCAGTTAGCTTTTGTACTTCTTTTTCCATTTTATGCATTATTCTTTTTAAGGAGTTGTTTTCTTCAGTGGATTTTTATATCTACTTTTTCGTTTGACTATTTCTACTTTTTAAGCAGTTTTCCAAGATGCAACTCTTTTTTATAATTCTCTTGCTTGACTCTCTTCTATTTTCCCAAATTTTCTTTGATTTTTCATCTAATTTTTAAGTTCCTTTTTAATTTCTTGCTCTTTTCATTTTTCTATGAGATTCTGTCATTTGGTGTTTTAACTTTGTTCTCCTTTTCTGAGTTGGCATCTTAGTCTTCCCTGTAACCATAATACCTTTAAATGGTAGACTTCTTTTTGTTGTTTTTGCTCATCTTCTTTGGTCTTTTTACTTTCTATAAATTTGAGCTCTCTTCTCATGACATGATTTCAAGCTTTTTTTGTGCCAGTGACATCAGGTCTTGTATAGTTTACCTGATGCTGCATTGATGTCCTGAGATTCATGGAAAACCTTTGAATCTGGTAGTGCACTGAGGGGATAGACTAGGGTAGGAGGTAGCTGGCACTTTTGGAGGTTTTAGGAGTCTGACAGCTTTTGTTGCTGATCTGTAGTCCTACTGCTAATTTCTGGCACCTGCTGAGACTTGGGAGGTGTTTCTGTATCTCCCCCGTACTACAGTGAAGCGCATTGCATTCCAGTCTCTGGAGGCTGCCTGTTTGTCTGTAATTATGATGAAGCATGTTTTGGGCCAGTGCTAGTTCTGCCTATTTTGCTTAGACAACCATAGAGTAGGTGGCTACCCATTTGTTCCAGCTGTGCTGAAGCATGTTGAGATCTGCTATTGAAGGGCAAAACTGAAGCACATGGTACATGGGCTCTTATAAGCTTGATCCATATTTTTTCCACCTGTCTCCTCATGTTCAACCCCATTTTCTTTTAAAGCTTCCTTTGCTTCACTTTTTTTTCTTAGTACTTACATGATTCCAGGAAATCTTCAGGAAGATTTTCCCTTGGGTTGTATGGGTGGGGCATGAGCATTATAAATACTAAATAAGCATAAACACTTTAAATTGAACACACAAATATTTATGGAACAAATTGGTAGTATATATGATAAAGAGAGGAAGAAGTTAAGGAGAGCTAGAGATTTTGATTTTTACTCTTAAAGTCTCCACTTAAACAATTCTGGAAGTCTTGGTAAAGACACTTCCCTATTCCTGTCACTTATTTGTTACATTCAATAGGATTTGTTATATTAAATAGGATCATCTAGATAACTTGAAAACAAACAAATAAATAGAAAACCATAGGCATTTTGAAGATTCATCTGCTTTTGGGTAAGAAGATGATTATTAGGCACTGGACTAAACTCTTTCTATAAACAACTTTCTGACCACCATCCTTGCTTCAGTTCTAATTCTTTCTTTTATTTCCTTACCCCTACTACCTTCCCATCCCAAACTATGGCCTAGATAAGTCTTACCAGGATTTCTGGAGACATTGACTAATCCCTTTCTCATTTCTTTTACCTCTTTCTTGTTCCTGCCCTGGATTCCTTTGCTGTATACTTGTGGCTTCCAATATAACCCTTTTTGTTCATAGAAAGAATAGGACAATGAAGAGCTTAATAATTAGATTAAGGGCAATAGAATTCTTAGTATTGTAACTTAAAATGGCATGTGAATGGATTGGCAAGTTTTTGTGGGATATGTAGATTTATGTAAAATGTTGATGTATCATCAAGATACCTATGTGTGGTCCAGTGATTTTGCACTTTGATATAATTTGAGAGAAAAGCTATAGCATTAGACAGTAAATATGTCATCATTTTTGGTATATATGCTTGCCTTTGCATCTTAGACACCTACCTGCTATGTTTGGGATTAAGAGTAAGCAAGACAATAGAATAATTACAATATTATTATGATAATTATCATTGTTGTTGCTGTTGTACTAGTTCTACTTCGCTTTTGCATCAATTCATATAAATCTTTTGAAGCTTCTCTGAAACCATCCCTTTTAAAATTTTTATAGCACAATATTATTTGATTACATTTATATACAATTCAGCCATTCTTCCATTTACAAGCATTTCATCAATTTCAAATTATTTGCTAAAAGGATTACTATAAATATTTTTTGCACATCCCTAATTCAAGTGTGTTTTGCTTAGAACTAATATTTTCCTTAATTCACCCTCTTAATTGCTTTCTTTTCCTTTTTTTTTTCTTTCTTTCTCTCCTCTTCAGTGATCTGAATTTGACTGTAGCTCTATTTTTCTGAACCCTACAAATTTCCAACTTGGGTTTGGGAAGGAGCAATAAGATTATTCCTTGCTGGAATTCTAATAGACTGTTGCTTCATGCAAATGCTATCAGCCAAGTGAAAATCTGTGATTCAGGGTGACAGAACTATAGGTTTTCCTTTGGTTTAGGATTCTTTTCTTCAGATTGGGCTGAAAGTTATAATAGAGATCCCTTACCTGCTTCATTCCTGCTACTGTTTGGTTCTCATGATGGTCCTTGCTCAGTACTCAATGTAGAGGACTTGATCACACCTTTCTGAAATGCCACCAGTCTCCTCCTCAGCCCATAGTGGATAAGTGACATGGAATTAGATAATGGATAACAAATGTTCTTCTTGCTTCATATATAAGTTTAGACTTTTATTTATTGGATTTGTTTACTCTTCTTGCCTTCGTGCATGGCCATTCCTTGTGTTAATATGGTCAGGTCAAGTTATTCCTTGTTGAAATCTTATTCTCTATTTGTTTTGTGAAGGTTGATCTGCACTGGAAAAAAATGATATATTTTGATTTGTTTTTCTTCTTGGGTTTTTAGTTTAGAACTCAGTCTTGTGTATTTTTTAGATATTTGTGGTGTGGAGGTGGGGAGTTTGGTTCTACTTCTTTTTACTCTCCTTTTTTACTTTGCTTTTAACTTTATTTCTTTTAAGTTCTTCCAGTATTTAGTTCCATCAGCCTTCAGTACAATTGTTTTCTGTGTCTTTCTATAAAAAAATAAAGGATTTATTCACCTAAATTCTGGCGACTTTCTTCTAATTCTTTTAATAAGTTGAGAATACTAAGAAAGTTGTAAATCTACCAATCTATTTTATTCTGTTTTTGATATATGCCAGAAATACCTCTATCCCATTTCAGGTGTGTATTCTCTTTGTTACATTTGACAAGTTACTTAAAATCCTTTCATCACAGTTTCCTCATCTATAAAATGAGGGACTCTATTATATCTGAAATCTTTTCAGAATTATAAGGATCAAATAAGATATTTTAAAGACTTTTTAAACCTTAAAGCACTATTATGATTATTCATTGTATTGCTTAGATAGATATAATTAAAGCAGAAGAGGAAAGTATAAAAATATTAAGTTTTAAAAATAATATCTTCTGCAGGGAAAATTTAGTCTATTGCAAATATACATATATAATTCAAAATAAGGGAGAGGTGGGAATCAATGCATAATTTTAAATGATCAGATTCAGAGAGACAACAATTGCATATCAGTTAGAAGATATATATATATATATATACATATATATATATATATATCCTTAATAGCTTTTTAGAAAACTATTCAGTTATCTTTTTTCCCCTTTGGCTCTCAAGAAGTGCCAAGAAATCAAACAAACTTTTTTAAAATCATAATTGATACAATGTGGTAGCTTTTTGAATATTTTAGAATATTTATAGCCTGTTAACATATCTGCCAAATTGTACAGAGCCATCCTGTGTTGGCAGGTAGATGTTCTGGATAACCTGCTAGGTCTTTTTAATCTCTAATATCTATGATTCTCTGAAACACATCGCATAGTTTAATTATGACAGTAGACTCTCTTTAAAAGAAATTCTGGACTCCTAAAGATATCTGACAGGAGAACAATATAAAATGATTATTTTACACTAAACTTAAGCTTTTATATTGGCTTCTTTAGAAAATGTGTCTTGCTTGGGCTTCATGGAAGAACTCTTTCACCTATCACATGATGAACATCACATTTAGCCACACTATTTTTTTTACTAAGTCATCATGGCGATCACAAATGGGGAAATATAACATCTTCTTGAGAAATGAAACAGCTTCTTTCCCCTTCTACATCTTTTCCAAAGACAGTGCTTACCAGAAGAAGAGGAACAACTCCAGTGTATATGAGTTAGGGAATTTTGCAATGCTTGCTCTTTGGATAAGGAAATGTGCTGTTGATTAGAAAAAAAAGAAATCATATTTCTGGACCTGTTCAAGGAGAAAGAAGATATTGCCATTTTCCATTCCCACAAGAGAACAAAGTTTTATAATTGCAATACAAATTGAATTAGTCAGCAAACTAGTGTAACAAATTTGTGGCTGCAACCAGGCAGATAGCAGCTGAATCATGCTATACAATGTCACAAGGACCTAGACTTCAAGACCATAATGACAAGCTACTTGCCTGACAACTATGCTTATAAGGAGGAACTGTCTAGGTTAGGCCAGTCAGATCAACTTTTGATGCTCTTGTGATTCTTGTAAAGCATGAAAAAAATTTATTTAAAATAATATGAAAATGAGTTAGATCAAGACTTACCAGATTTAACTCATTGTATTACTTTAAACAGGACATAAAGAAACATGGTGCTTTACTAAATATGTTGATAATCGGGTTAACAGTCATTTAATTTTTTAACAATATGCTAAATAAACTTTTTTACATCAAGTAACAACCTTATGGGTTGTAGATCTAAAGAAAACTTCATTAGGATTAATTGGGCTTCATTTTTATACATGTTTTATCATTACCGTACATATTACCAGATTACTTGAAATGTGCTGGAATCCCATGTAAAAGACCAAACACCTAGTCCAGACACAAGGCCAGAAATTGCCTTTGTCCTGAAATATTTTGTATGCTGTGTACATAGATTTAGCCAGGGGAAAAGAAGACTTTGGTGGAGATGGCACATGACAGCAACCCTCAGATATTTGGAGAATTGTCATGTGGAAAAGGGATTAGAGTCATTCTACTCAGAAATTAGAAAAAGGAGGAATGGCTGAAATTATAAGGAAGCAGTTTAATATAAAGGAGAGTTGATATTCAAAAAGCTTAATAAATTGTAATAGTGAACCTAAGCTAACAAGATGAAATCTAAAAAGAAAATGAAAAGTCTTACACTTGGGTTCAATTTACTGTGCAAGTATGGGTGGTTATATAGTGGTAAATCTGGCTGGAAAAAACTTCATATGTAAATTCTTATTAATATCAATGAAAATAACATGAATGTAAATCATATTGTAAGGTTTATAAGAGCTTTAAATATGTTACCTCATTTGATTCTCATAAAAACCCTGTGTATTATCATCTCCATTTTATAGATGAAGAAATTGAGGCTGGAGCACCTTGCCTGAGGACATTCATGGAAAGTTGTCTCTTCTCCTCTTCTTCCCATTTCACATGATTAAGATGTCTTCTACTACTATGCCCTTCACCCCTATTTCATATTTCACCCCATATAAAAGTTTGGTCTTTGCCCAGAAAAACTCTACTTTCTCAAATAATCTAGCAGTTTGCCCCCTATATCATCTTTACTTTCTCATTTATCTTTAATTTCTCTCTGTGTTCTGGCTATCTTTCTATTGCCTACAAACATAGCCATGTCTCCTTCAACAGCAAAAAACTTTATCAGTCTTTCCCCAGCATCTGTAGTCTCATTTCTCTCATAATAAATTCCTTAAGATGGCTAAAGTCTTTAAGAACTCCTATAATTGATGCCTCTATGTCCTTTTTCTTAACTCATTACAATCAGACTTCTGATTCCTGATGAGATTGAAACTACTCTCTTCAAAATTACCAATGGACACTTACATTCCAAAGTTAATGTTTCTATCCCCTCAGTCTTCATCATTCTTGAACTTATTGCAGCTTTGACACTTTGAATCACCTTATTCTTGATACTTTCTTCTTTCTAGTTTTATATGATCTGACTCTCTCTTGGATTTCCTCCTCCTTGTCTGACTGCTCCTTCTTGGATCCTTGTTGGATTTTGATTCAGTTCATACTTGCTAAAGGTAGATTTCCTCTAGGACTCAGTCTTGGGCTCTTTTCTTCCTCTATTTTGTTTCACTTGTTGATTTCCCACATTTAATTATTATTAAATTATTATTTATTAAATTCCATTCTAGACATGTTGAGTTTAAGGTATCTATGGGATTTCCAGTTTGAGATATTTAGTGGGTAGCACAAGAAAATCTGAAGGTTAGAAGAGAGAGCTTATTGCTGAATAAGTAGATTTGAAGATCATCACTGTAAAGACTCTTATAAAATAATATAGCATCAAGTCCTTTTCCCTTTTTAACTTCTTTAAATGTATTTTTAATTTATGAATAAAACAAACATTTCCATAACAATGTAATAAAATGATTGCAAATGAAACTGGAAATCTTTTATGTACAACTTATTATTATTATTTTTCTGCTGAGGCAATTGGGGTTAAGTGACTTGCCCAGGATCACACAGTTAATAAGTGTTAAGTATCTGAGGTAAAATTTGAACTCAGGTCCTCCTGACTTCAGGGCTGGTGCTCTATCTGCTACACTATCTAGCCCTATTCTTTTAAAATATATAATAAGGTCATCATATAAATTTCTTTGAATTTTTCCCTCTTCTCCTTTTAAGTATTTTTGTTATTGTGTAGCAAAAAGTATGAGTATGTTCCAAGTCACTCCTGGTTCATAACCTAAAAACCATCCTTATTTCCTCTCATCCTCACATGTCTGTTCTGTTGACAAATAGTGTTGATTATCTACCCACTTAACCTTTCTAATAAACATTCCCTTCTCTACAACAATAGCATCACTATCATTATGACTTTATCCTGTGACTCTTGCAATAGCCAGTTTATTAGTCTATCTTTCCATTCCAGACTGTCTTTCACTCACCTTCAAAATGATCTTAAAGTACAAGTCTGACCATGATATTCCCTTAACCCCTCCATTTAATAAACTCTTGTGGCTCACCATTATTTTTTTTATTTTTCTACACTTTATTTATTTTCATTTATTTTTAAATTTTTATTAAGCTGTTTATTTACAAAACATATGTATAGGGTAATCTTTCAACATTGGCCCTTCTGTTCCAAATTATCCCCTCCTTCCCCTCATCCCCTCCCCTAGATGGTAGGTAGTCCCATACATGTTAAATATGTTAAAATATATGTGAAATCCAATATATGTATACATATTTATATAGTTATCTTGCTACACAAGAAAAATCAGATCAAGAAAGAAGAAAAAAAAACCTGGGAAAGAAAACAAAATGCAAGCTAACAACAACAGAAAGAGGGCTCACTATTATTTCCAAGAATTCTGGAAGTAATAATATACTGTGTTTGAAATTCAACTCCTTTTATACCATGACCCCTCTTACCTTTTCTATATTCTTGTATCTTACTTATTCCCATGTCTTCCATGATCTAGTTACACTGGCCCCCTTGCTGTTCCTCCCACAAGAGGAAGCCATAATCTGGGCCATTCCTGGAATTCTCTCCCTCTTCATCTCCAGCTTCTGACACATCTGGCTTCCTTCAAGCCTTAGCTACAATCTCACCTTCTACAAGAAGCCTTTCCTTATCCCCTTAATACTGCTATCTTCATATTGATAATTATCTCCAATTTATTCTGTATGTGGCTTGTTTGCTTATAACTGTTTAAATGTTGTCACCTCCCTTAGACTATGGGATCTTTGAAAGCAGGAATTATTTCCCCCCCCTTTTCTTTGTATCCCCAGAATTTAGCTCAGTGGAACACTTAGAACAAAGCAGGTACTATTGTATGTTTTTTGATTGGCTGACTGACAAGGAAACCATTTTCTCTTACTATTGAAAACAAACAAACAATAATACATACAACAACAAAAATAAAAACCCTCCTAGCAATAAGAATCATTCCAAAATGAAAAGGACTACCTCAGGAGATAGTACTTCACCTAGTACTAAGAGTATTCAAGCAGAGTTTGTATGCTCATTTGTCAAGAAGATGGTAAAAGGAATTTGGGATTTTGACAAATTTTAGTGTAGACAAAAAAACAGCTAGGTGATACAGTGGGTAGAATGCTGGCTTTGGAGTCAGGAAGACCCAAGTTCAAATCCAACCTTAGATACTTACTAAGTATTTGACCCTGAGCAATCATTCAATATTGTGTGCCTCAGTTCCTCATCTGAAAGAATAATTAAGAGAATGTGGCAAACCACTTCAGTGTCTTTTCCAAGAAAACCCCAAATGGACTCACAGAGAGTTGGACACAATTGATATGACTCAATAACCACCAACAACAAAGTATAATAGTCACTGAGCTGAAAGATTCAATTAGCCTACCTTTATAATCACTCATCTTCCTTGTCAAATAATTTATGATTTTCTAAAGTGATTAGAAATGAGGAAAGAAAATGAAAGGTGCAATAGATCCTAAAAGCTGTGCCCACAAATGTCCTTTGCTGTACTTAGGGGCTTTTATATGCTCAAGAAAGAAAACATTTAATCCCAAAGACAAATAAATAGGATGGCTCAAAAGACAAAGCACTGTGAGCATGGAGCACAATGTTACTGTGACTTTAACATCAATTTGTTCTGAAATCTCTGGAATTCAATTGCTCTGGTATCTGTGATGGTTGCTATTTCCCTTGCAAACCACTCCTGGGGCTCACTACTAATTTAACACTGAGATGTAAATTGTGTTTCCAGTATTTCACCAGAGGAGTGAATTGTGTATAAGTTATAACTGCAAAATAGGAACCCATTGTGTTTGTTTCCTCCTTTTAAAATAAAGGATAATAATATCAATTGGTGGCATGCTAGACTATTGTGCCAAAAAATAAAAAGATGAAAGGCTGCAAAGCTTTTGGGAGAACCAAGTTCTTAAACATGCTTAAAGTAGTTGTAATAATTATGACATTTGCGTAGATCTGCCACTAGAGGCCATAATAACACAAATACTTGTGCAAGGCTGATTTTTTGCTAGGAAATGTATTCTCTCTCTCTCTCTCTTTCTCTCTCTCTCTCTCGATATATATATATATATATATATATATATATATATATATATATATAGTATATATCATAAAAATAAGCTAAAGAAAACTTAAGAAATCATCTAAGCCAACTTTCTGTTTTCAAAGAAACTGAGGGAGGAGGAGAAATAGAGGCTCTTATTCAAGATCACGCAGGTAATTAGTTGTAGAACTATGACTATAATTCAGGATTTTTAACTGTTCATGTTCTAGTTCACCTACTAATATTGACTATTAGCAGCAGCATAGTATTAATGGATTTGCTCCTCAAATTTGAAATTTAGTTAGCTTTTTATTTTAGACATATAAATATTGGATAACTGATAAAATCATTATTTTTTAAAAATTATTGTTAAGTTGTGTCAACTCTTTGTGAACCTATGCCCTAGACTTTTCTTTTGTGTATGTGTGTGTGTGTGTGTGTGTGTGTGTGTGTGTATGAAGCAATTGGGGTTAATTGACTTGCCCAAGATCACACAGCTAGTAAGTATTAAGTGTCTGAGGCGGTATTTGAACTCTAGTCTCCTGGATACTGGAGTATGCCATTTCCTTCTTTAGTTAATTAAGGCAAACAGAGATTAAGTGACTTGCCCAGGTAGTTGTGTTTTAAGTCAGATTTAAGCTCAGGTCTTCCTGACTCTATACTCAGAGCTCCTTCCACTGAGATACTAGCTTTTTCTTAAGGCAGCTTTTTAGATATGCTATTTTATTGA
This sequence comes from Sminthopsis crassicaudata, assembly GCF_048593235.1. Lineage (NCBI taxonomy): Eukaryota > Metazoa > Chordata > Mammalia > Dasyuromorphia > Dasyuridae > Sminthopsis > Sminthopsis crassicaudata. Next base: position 185,185,677 of record NC_133619.1, on the reverse strand, counting down.
CAATATATTTATTAGCAATACTATCTCACATTTTCAAATGATTTTAAGATTTTTCAAAATCCATTTTCTGAAATTGAACCTCAGAAAGATAAATGGATTTTCTGTAGGCCATACAGCTAGTAAGTGTTGGTTAAGATTAAAACCTAAACCTTCTGTTTCTAAGCCCAAAACCCATCTTGCATTCTATTATAGTGCCTCTCATTTTCATCAATTTGCTGAGAATGAAGGCAAAAAGAATATTCTAAATGTGCGAACAGATAACTCCACCTGATTTTATAGTCTATTCAGACTATATATGTAGTGTATTCTTTTGATGTCACAAACCTCTTTGGCAGTTTGTGGAAGCATAAGGATTCTTCATAATATTTTTAATGCCTAAAACAAAATACATGGAATTATGAAGTTTTTTCTATCTATCTATCTATCTATCTATCTATCTAGCATTCATGGACGCCGAATTAAGGAGTCTTGTGCTAAGTAAACTCATCATCAAAACTGTGTCTAAAAATCAGTGGAAGAAGAATATTTTTTGTTATTAGAGCTTTATGATGCTGATAGTATATTTAGAATGGTTTATCCATCCAGATTTTCTATCTCTTCATGGATTCTCCAATTCTTTTTCAAAGTAGAGGAACATTTTACAAGCAGAATCAATTCTAGTCTATTTAACAAAAACAAAAGAAAAAAATAGTGTAAGTGTAAAATATCATATTATTTGTAAAAAAAAAAAAAGACAAGGCATCACTACTCCATGGAAAGTGTTTATTTGACAATCATGATTGTCTTTCTGAGAATAAATGCTGGATTTCGATTTCTAGGATTCTAATACTGGTTCTTCTGCTTTCTGTTTTTGTGTGGATTTGGACAAATCACTTTCCCTGCCAAAGTTTCCCCATATGTTCAGATAAAGGAGGTTGGACTCTATAACCTTCAAAGTTCTTTCTACCTCCAAATCTAAAAATTGTTATAACCTTTCTTGATCCAATCTCAGTTTTAGTGCTCTTTCTTCTTTCTCATATTATCTTGTTTTTACTTATATGTGTACATGCTATATTTCCTAGTAAACTTTTGAAGGCAGGTATTATTTTCATTTTTTGTTACTCATCTCCAGGTCATACTTTGTACCTTGTAAGCAAAGGTACATGCTTACATGCTTCTGTAAAAATGCTTACAGAACTGAATAGGTTCTGTATTTAAAAAAGATTGTCTTGTGGAAGTGAAAAAAATGGTTGCATTAGATACCAGGAGGCATAGATTCCAGTCTTTGTGATTGCTAGTTATGGAACCTTGAAAAAGTCTCTGACTCTCACTTTTCTCCATTATAAAATTATATGTGTTGTAGAATATCTTCCTTGTCTACTATTGGAGAATAGAAATGAAAGAGTTGTTTAACTCCAAGATTCTATTATTATTTTGGTGGAATAGTAGAGACATTATTGCTGAATTGATTCAACTTGGCAAAAAGGAATGATGATGAAAAAAGTCTTTATACAATACAACACTGCTTTGCATAGCTATAAGTAACCATGCTTATGTTTTTGTGTCTGTGAATTGTATTCTTATGTACTTTAAATTTACATTTGTCCTACCAACACTTGTAATCAACTGGGAACAATCTGAAGATTAGTGCTGTGTTCTAATTGCATTGTAACTTTCCTAACCTAAAGTAATCAACATGTGCTATAATAAAAACTGGTGCAAAATCAAGGATGCAGTTGTTGATTCACTACATGGTTATTATTACAATCTTCTTAGATATTATCAAATTATATTCAAGTACTTTACAAATAAATTTGTTAACCTCTCTCTCCAGTATGGAAAAAGAAATTGAAGAAAAGAAGCAGTTTACAACCATTTCTTTGCAAATCTGTGTCTAATAGTTCTCTCCTACATTATTTTTTAGAGATTTTAATTTTTTAAAAAAAGATATAGTTTCAAACAGCTCTTATGAATTACCTACTTGTATAAACTACTATGATATTTGTCAAAAGAAATCATTCTTATTATCGTAATTCATTTTTGGGTTTGTCCTAGACATTTTTGACTCTTCACTCTCCTGTATTCTATATAACTGATCAGTTACTAAGTTTTGCTGTATTTATTTGTGAAACCCCAGGTATATTCAATCACTTCTCTTTAGGTTTTTATGATATCAAACTATGATTATTGTAATAGCTTCCTAAAATTAGTCTACCCATTTTAAGTCTCTTTCCACTCCAATCTATCTCTCAAGTTGCCAAAGTAATTTCCCTTAAATGTCATGTCATTTCCTAAGGCATTTACCTACTTATTAAACTCCAATAACTCCCTACTGTCTCTAAGATCAAGTACAAACTCCTATAAATATAAGAGGTGTTCAAGCCCTTCACATTTTGGGCTTGCCTTATCTTTCCAGTCTTTTTCCCACATTCTGTGATCCAGCCAAACTGTCTTTCTCTTTGTTCTTTTTTCATAGCATTCCATTTTCTTTTTTGTGGCTTTTGTAGTCACCACCATGTCTGGACTATATTTCCTTCTTACCTCTATTTCTTAGAACCCCTGGTTTTCTTTGAGATTCAGTTCCAATCTCAACTACTTCAAGAAGCTCTTTCTGACTCGCTTTCCCTCACAACTATTAGTTTCCTTCCTCCAAATCTTTTTCCTCTTTTTATTTTTCTGTATATGCATATGTTTGTAATATAGGATACAAGTATACAGAGAGAGGTATACAAGATTCTCTCTGTCTTTCTGCAGCTATCTCTGACTGTCTATCTGTATGTCTGTCTTTATAAATTTGTATCATCAAAGCCTAGTTTAATATCCACCAAGCAAGTCTTTGCCTTTGTGAAACTCATCATTGCTTTGACACAGGAAGATAATAATACTAAAAAATGACATATTATAAGAGAGATATTGTACAAAGTTGTAGGGGGCTGAAACTCTGAATCAGGCCAGAGAGCACTTAAAACTACCTATTCAAAGTGAGACAATAACTCTAGTAGCATATATTTGGATGACGGCTCTCCTCACCATTGGTGTTTGCTGAACATTTGGTAGTAAAATAATCATAGGCAAGGAATGGAGGGCAGAGGAAGAGAGGCACTTGACAGCAAGACAAGAAGGAGAGAGGCTGGAGACTCCAGACTCCAGAATCCAGGATTTATCTTTGGTAAGCTGCATGGCAGCTCAATTCCCTAGAGAATGGCCTCTTTGGATTATAGACATTAATGATTGTTTCTATTCTATCCCTCTAAATAAAAAGGATATGAAAACATTTGCCTTTTCAGTGCCTAGCGTTAACTTAGCTGAGCCTTATAAAAGATAAGAATGGACAGTTTTACCACAGGGAATGAAAAACAGCCCTACTATGTGTCAAATGTATGTTGCTGCTGCTCTTATTGCAGAAAGAAACGCATTTCCAAAAGTAATGTTATTATGTTACATGGATGATATATTGGGATGTGTACCCGAGGAGCAAATGCTAGAAGCATTTCTACAAAAGACTATAGAAACACTAAGGAACTACAAATTGCACATAGCTTCAGAAAAAATTCAAAGACATGCTCCTATTCAATATTTGAAGTATACCCTAAGATACTTACAGTATAAAAACTTTCCTTAAGAACAGAGTAGCTAAACACCTTAAATGACTTTCAGAAATTGATTGGAGATATCCAATGGATGCATCCAGTGTTAAACTTGACTACTTATCAATTGCGATCATTATATGACTTTTTAAGGGGAGACAGTGCTTTAAACTCACTTTGCCAGTTTATAAAAGAAGCTCAAGAACTTTGAGAGAAGTTGAACTGGCTTTATCCAATGTGGTTGAAAGAGTCACTCAAAAACCCTTGGAAATATCAGTTTTTGCTACAAAAGATGCACCCACCATAATCCTTCATCAATGAGAAAGTATGATAGAGTGGGTGAACATCCCAGCACAATCAGAACAAAGGTTTACTCCTCATGCAGTGCTTGTGGCTAGAATTTTATTAAAGACCATTAAAGGAGCAGTACAATTATCAGGAATAAGACCTGTCAAGATATACACCTTTTATACCAATGCACAAATTAATTATGCTGTGAAACCATCCCAGAGTGGCAAATTTTATTGGCCATAGCTCCAAATTTCACACATGGATTTCCATTAAAGATAACCTGGCTATTACATAATTGGCAACGGATTCTTGAAGGAAAAGGTTCTAAAGTTCCTCTTAAAGGACCAACTATCTATGCAGATGTATACAAACTTAACAATTTGTGCTGTATACTCTCATGACTTAACTATAAAGAGAGTAGTCAGAACTCCTTTTCAGTCCACTCAGCAGAATGAATTTTATGCAATCATTCTAGCTCTTACTTATTATCCAGGAGGTAATAAATATAATGTCTGATTTGGCCTATTCAGTAGGTGTGATACAAAGAATTGCCATAGCCAAAATAAAATTTGTAGCTTCTAATATATGTCAGCTCTTTAAGGAACTTCAAGAGCAAGTGAGAAAGGATCCAGGTAAGATTTCTAGCATGTCCAGTCACATAGTAGACTTCCAGGTCCAATTTTTGACGTTAATTCAAAGAGAGATAGCATTTTAACCATGTTGGACAATATGCCTTTATTTCAGAAAGCCCAAAAATCTCATTCTAAATATCTTCAGGCAGCTCAAGCATTATATTTATAATTTGGAATAACAAGAGAGGGAAGTTAGGACTATAGTTAAAGCTTGTAAAACGTGCCTTCTTTTCCACACTCCTACCCACCATACAGGGAAAAACCCTCCTGGTCTGAGACCCAATGAAATTTGGCAAATAGATGGGACCGCTTATAAATCTTTTGGTCATCTGTCTGTTATCCATGTTTACTTGTGCAATACCAGCAGTAAAAGAGATAGCCCAAGTGTTCAGTGAATTCCTTAAACAAGCTTTTGCAATTATGGGTGTACCACAAGCAATAAAAACAGATAAAGGACCTGCATGTATTACTTTTTAATTATTTATTTATTAATTATAACCATTTTATTGACAGAACATATGCTTGGGTAATTTCTTACAACATTATCAATTGCACTCCCTTCTATTCAGACTTATCCCTTCCCTCCCTCCATTGCCTCCCCTAGATGTAAAATATGTAACCGAAATACTAACCCAAACCCTAAACCTAACCCTAAAACCATGACCCTAACCCTAACCATAAAACTAAGCCTAAACCTAAAGTTAAATTCGGTCTAACCTTAACCCTAAAACTACCCCTAACCTTAACCCTAATCCTAACACTAACCCTATTTTTCCTAACACTAACCCTAACTGTAAAACCAAGCCTAAACTCTAACCCTAACCCTAACCCTAACCTTAAATTCCCTAACCCTGACCTTAACCCTAACCTTAAATTCCATAACCCTAAACCTAACACTAACCTTAACCCTAACCTTAAATTCCCTAACCCTGACCTTAACCCTAACCCTAAATTCCATAACCCTAAACCTAACCCTAACCCTAAATTCCCTAACCCTAACCCTAAACCCTAACCCTATGATATATGTGTGTAGGACTGAACAGTTCTCTTGTTGCACAGGGAGAATTGGATTCAGAAGGTAAAAAATAACCTGGAAAGAAATACGAAAATGCAAATAGTTTACACTCATTTCCCAGTGTTCCTTTTCTGGGTGCAGCTGATTCTGTCCATCATTGATCAATTGGAGCTGAATTAGATCTTCTCTTTGTCCAAGATATCCACGTGCATCAGAATACATCCTCATAGAGTATTGTTGAAGTGTATAATGATCTCCTGGTTCTGCTCATTTCACTTAGCATCAGTTGATGTAAGTCTCTCCAAGCCTCTCTGTATTCATCCTGCTGGTCATTTCTTACAGAACAATAATTTTCCATAACATTCATATACCACAATTTACCCAACCATTCTCTAATTGATGGGCATCTGTTCATTTTCCAGTTTCTAGCCACTACAAAGAGGGCTGCCACAAACATTCTTGCACATAGAGGTCCCTTTCCCTTCTTTTATATTTCTTTGGATATAAGCCCAGTAGTAGCACTGCTGGATCAAAGGGCATGCACAGTTTGATAGCTTTTTGGGCATAATTCCAGATTGCTCTCCAAAATGGTTGGATTCATTCACAACTCCACCACCAATGCATCAGTGTTCCAATTTTCCTGCATCACCTCCAACATTCATCATTATTTTTTCCTGTCATCTTAGCCAATCTGACAGGTGTGTAGTGGTATCTCAGAGTTGTCTTAGTTTGCATTTCTCTGATCAATAGTGATTTGGAACACTCTTTCATGAGTGGAAGTAGTTTCAATTTTATCATCTGAAAATTGTCTGCTCATATCCTTTGATTATTTATCAATTGGAGAATGGCTTGATTTCTTATATATTAGAGTCAGTTCTCTATATATTTTGGAAATGAGACTTTTATCATAATCTTTAACTGTAAAAATGTTTTCCCAGTTTGTCTGCATGTATTTCTAAACATTTTACACACTTTTGTGCACAGTGTCAGATTTTACACACCACTGGCATACCCTTTAATCCTCAAAGACAGGCAATAGTAGAGAGGAGAAACAGAGACATCAAGATGCTCCTCCAAAAACAAAAGAAAGGGGGAGTTACAGGTAATTCTAGAGAACTTCTAAATTTAGCTCTTTATACAATTAACTTCTTGATTTTTGATAATGATGAACTGGGTCCAGCAGACAGTTTTTTTTTAATCCACTGGAAAGGCATTGTCCAGTGTGAGCAGCTCCACTATCTTTAGATAATCTCTGGGTGATGTGGAGAGATCCAGAAATTGGTGAATGGAAGGGACTAGATAAGTTAACTGCTTGGGGGAAAGGGTATCTCTATGAAGGAGAAATGAAGGAGAAGAGCCAAGAAACATTTCTGATTGTGCCCACCACTGAAAGAGCATGGCAAAGAGCATGGCAATTATGGCAATTGATTCATGAACATCAAAAATTGTTAATGAAACTGAAGCAGGACTTGAAAACCCTTAGGAATCATTGGATTCTCTGACACATGATGAGGCTGTTGCAGGACTTCAAAATCTGCAAAAATCATTGGATTCCCTGACACATAAAGTAATGAACAATAGATTGGTTTTGGACTATCTTTTGGCTGCTGAAGGAGGTTTATGTTGTGATTGTTATTTACATACCCTCCTTGGACTCCTGGAAATCTTTTACAATATCATGTTGATTCATATTGTTTGTTATATCACTACTTGCATGTACAATTCATGTTTGTTACACCGCATTAAGTCTTCACTGACTGTGGGGAGAGCCATCACTAATAGCCTGTGTGTTATATCCCATGCTGATGGGTTTGTGCATACCTGTTTCTAGTAAGACCATTCAGCGCAGAAACCCGCTATCAATATCTGGCTTGACTCCCCATTTCCCTTTTTCATCTCCCTTCCTGAGAAGTCAGGGAGGGCATGACTAAAACTCTAAATCAGATAAGAGAGCACTTAAGGCTACCTATTCAATTTTAGACAATGGCTCTATTAGCATATATTTGAATGATGGTTCTCCTCACTATTGGTGCTTGCTGAATGTTTGATAATAAGATAATCATACAAGGAGTGGAGGGTGGAGAGAGAGAAGTGAGAGGCATTTGGCAGCAGGACAAGAAGAAGAGAGGCTGGAGACTCTGGACTCCAGAATCCGGGCTATATCTTGGGCAAGCCAAGTGGCAGTTTGCCTGCCTCCTTCACTTCTCTCCCTAAAGACCAAGGACTTTGATTTTTCCTGACTCTGACTGGAGCTAGCCCTTACTTTACACAAACTGCTGTATAAGATATGAGGAAGAAGAAATAATTTCTGGTGCAAGAATCAAGGAAGGTTCTTATGAAGTATGATAGATAATTCTTGAGGAATAGGTAGAATTATTACTGGAATATGGGAGAAAGAATATTCTATGCATAGGTGAGGGTATGAACAAATAGTAGAGTATGGATGAGGATGTCAAGCAGCCCAGTTTAGTTATAACAGTGTCAAGACTTAAAAAAAATGATGCTTATATTTTGAATTTTTCTCTCTGTTCTATTTTTAGACTTCATTTATTACTAGAAGACCCAGAATGTGACTTCTTATAAAAAATGACAAAAACCAAATGTATATTGAAACTAAACACAGTATTTTAGATCTTTAGGAAGAAATACTAGTTATTTTCTTTTGCTATATGACATAAATTAGAGGGGGAAGAAGTTCTGGTGCAAATGAGTAAATGAGTAAATGAAGCTAGAATATGAGAGACTGATTCTTCTCTTGTTAATTCTGTGGAGAATGACCTGTATGAATATAATATTTAAAGCAAAAAAGATATGGTTATAATTTGAGAGGAAGATTCATTGAATAGGGGGGAAAGCAGTATCAGGGGTAATTCAAAAGACATCATTTTACAGTAAAAATCAAAATTATCCCTTTCTATTGAAGACAGAAAGCAGAAGACCAAGGAACTTGTCATAAAAGTGGGCTTGTAAATTTCCGGGCCGCCACTAGAGGGCTTCATTTATCTATAAAGAAACCTTTCCATTGAAAATCCCAGGAGTAGCATCTAATGGGCCTTTAACCAAGTCTCTAGAAAAGTCCAAACCAGTTACTAAAATAAAAATTTAAAAATACATAAAAATTCATAGCCTCTAATAAAAATAGGGCATTATATCTTTATTTTTGTTATTTTTGTCTAGTGACCTTAACTCCTGACTGATACTTTCTCAGTTCTGACACAATTAGTATGGAGGTTAAGGAGATATTAAAGAATTAAAGATGATCAATCCCCACGTAATTCATGGAGGATTAAGTTTAAAAATCTAGTGAATGGGACTATTGTGTTTCAAGAGGTCTATCAATTTGGGAGTACCTCTAGGAAAGGGTTGGGTATCTACATAAACATTAGATAACATCTGGGTCAGGCCGGGGACACATAAACAATTGGAAAGACTGCTATTGCCCCTCTATAAAGTGAGGAGAGAGCAAAGAAAGTGAGGGGTTTTGCCCTTACTGAGTTCCTGGGAATATACCTCCTGGGATAAACCAGGGGAAAGAAAACAGAAAGAAATAGGAGAACAATATATATCTGAAAGGGCTTCACACTCGAAGCCCTTTTCCCAGCAATCTGGAAGGATTTCTGTCTCTCTGGAGAGCAGGATATTTTCTTACAAGTTGAGGAGGGGGTGTGTGCATGAGGTGTAGCTCAAATGAGAAAGCTCCAATTTTAGAAATTCATTGCTAGCAATCCCTTCTCGGTTTCTGCATTTCCTCATTTTGACACCATATGAACTGCATAATTGACAAATCTTCAATTCACATTATGTTTAAGTGGTTCTTCCCCATCATTCCTCACTGTTAAACATACATTACATAAATTACTATCCTGCCTAGTGAAATAGACTGCGACTCTGTTGTCTGTCGTTTATTTCTAAAACATTTTGTCACTTCCCTTCGAATTCTTCCTTTCCTCAGTTATATCAGGGGATTTTTTTCAATTCAACTTTGTTATGGCATTTAACAGTGTGGCACTCCAGGCAAAAAGAGAGTGGTATTTGATCCGGGGTCTCAGGGATGAAATACTAGCTGAAGGCAGAGACCCTCTTTTCCAACTCCCAGCTCCCCCAAACACAATAAAAACTAACCCCCCAAACCTAGGACCATGAATGGAATAGAAACACTTCAAAGTCATAATGTTGGGTTGTCCTTTTCAGTTGCCAGTTTTCCTGTGGGACTCTGACTGAAAGATTAGCATGGCTCCTGAGCCACTGGATTTGTTTAACAAGATTCTGGATATTAATCATGCTGGCACAGATCCGTTTTCCCCATGACAAGAGAGCTGCTAAGTCTGGAAGGAAAGAAGAAGAATCAATCTGCATGATTGCCCTAGACTCTTCATTTTGTTCTCCCTAGCCCCTTATGGAGCTAGTCAGCAGGGGACCATATACAGTGATCATCTTAGTTCTTCCCAGCAGGTGTCACTATGGAATGGAAAAAAAGGGCAATGAATATGAGTGAGCTGAGCTCCAAATAAAAAGACCTTGATTTAAAATTGTGGACAGAATGTGAGCCAATGACATAAATGAATTTTAAGAACTTCCTTCACTCGAACTGATTGTAGGAATGCATAATGCATATTGTATTGGTAGAAACAATGTTAAAGGTTAACTTTGCCTTTTGATGATTTGGGCAAGGAACTAGAGACAAAGACAGTAATTGTAATTCAAATAATAGATCACTGGATTGCAAAGTAACAGAATGATTATTACATAAAAACAGTAGTGGTATTTTCCTATTTAAAAGACTTATAAGGCGGATTAAATATTTTAGAATTATTACTCAAATATGCTCTAGACTCCCCCATATCTTTATTTAACCATTTTGATTTTATTTGGAAAAACTTCTGTTACTATTATAAAAGCAACACTCATCTTTATTCAGAGGACTTTTAAAACTTTAGCACTAATCTTGATGTCTCTCTTAGTCCTGTGTCTCTTCTTATGAACATGTCTACTTGATTATAACTAATACAAATCCAGCAACATTAATTAATCTCTTCTTCTTCCCCCAACCCCAATGTCCCCTCTTATGCATCTATTTTTTATTCTCAGTGGCTCCATTATTTTACCTATCACTGATATTTGAAATCTTGGAATTACTTTCTCATGTTAATAAACAAAATTATATGCTTATTATATACAAAGAATACAAAGAAAATTAAAACAAAAAACAATCTCTATCCTCAGGGAGCTCAGATTCTAATAACTGAGATAATATGTAAATAACAAAGTACATACAAAATGTATACAGAGAGTATAAAAGGTGATCTCAGAGGGAGAGGCATTAACATATGGGAATTTGGGAAAAGCCTCTTGAAATAAGGTGGGATTTTATCTGAATTATGAAATAAGCAAGTAAGGAGGGAGTACGTTGTGGTTCTGGGAGACTGCCATTGTAGACACTGAGATGAAAGATGGTGTGTTCTTTCTAAGGAATAGCAAATAGACAAGTGAAGCAGGATTGTAGAGTTCATGGAAGGGAATAAAGTAGGAAGGGGCAAGGTCATGGAGGACTTTAAATACCACACTAGGTTTTTGTTTTTGATTCTGGAAGTAATAGGAGCCACTGGAGTTTATTGAGTAGCGGATTAACTTGGTCAGAGGTGCATTTTAGGAAAATAACTTTGGCAGCTGAGTAGAGCATGCTGTTAGCTTATCCTCCTATCTCAATCCTTGCATACAACTAAGTACCAAGTATATTAATATTCTCACAAAATCTCCTTCTGTGTGTGTGTGTGTGTTTCTACCATACTTTTTTATCCATATCCATGGCCACTCTCAAAAATCAGATCCTTATAACTTCCCACCTGGATCATTAAATTATCTCCTGTTTATATTCTCTGCTTTCCATTAACTCTCCTTTCTAATCCAAGATCAGGGTTTCTTAAACTTTTCTCACACCTGAGAATATATGCTATTCTGGGTATATAGGTATATAAATCAAACATTTACTGATAATAAATCATAAAGAAATTTATTTTAAAACAATTCTTTGTTATACATATAATTTTATCATTTATTAAAGAAAAAAGCAAATTTGCACTCTAATGAGATGATGTAATTATTTTTGAATAAAGAATTAGATCTTGGCAGAATATTTGATACCTTTTACTATTACTAAATTTTTCATGATCTTCACATTTAGTTACATGACCACATATGGGGGGTCACCACAGTTCACGAAGTTTTGATAAAGATTTACATAGGATCAAAACTCAAGAGCAGGGACTCCCTTACAATGTATGGATTAAGGTTGGTATTCAGGGCTCTCTAGAGTCTGATTTTCCAAGATTGTTCCTTTTATATCAGGGGCATCTAAGTGGAAAGGTGGATAAATCATTAGCTTTGACATCAAATGTACCTCAAAAACTTGAAGATTATGTAGCACTGGACTAGTTGTTTAACCTCTATTAGCTTCCGTTTTTAATCTATAAAAAGAGGATAACATGTCTTTCAGGGATGTTATAAAGATCATATGAGAAAAATATATTATAACTGTTAGGTATTATTATTATTATATTAATTTCTCCTATCTATCTAAAAAAAATTCCATTTCTACTTGAAATGTCATGCCCTCAATCCTTCCCTCCCCCCTCTGATTACTTAAACCTATCATAGTTCCAACTCATATCCCACTTTCTTAATCATGCTAGGCCACAGTGATTTCATTTTCTTGTGAATTCTTTGCCCTTATTGCCTATATTAATAATTAGGCACATATGTTTTGTTAAATTATTTCTTATCTCACTATAGCTTTATAAGACTCTCCAAATAATCCTAAAATCTTTAACAACCAGGGTTCATGTCTTATGTTTTATTGAATATGTTCATAGAAGCCATAATTAACAGTGTTATACCTATAGCAGGTACAGGATTATATTCAACAAATATTAATTAGGGCTATTATGAACTTAACACTGGTCAGAGAATTTTTGAGGGGAGATATGTAAACAAATATGACAGTTCTTATTCTTAAAATTTGTTTACAGTGATAAGGGTAGAGGTACAATAATATATAAACAATTGCATTTGAAGGGGGAAAATGATGACTCCCTAAAAGAGAGAGGAATGGTGCTATGGAATTTGTAGAAGAGACAGGTAACTCTTGATTGAGGAAATATATAAAGGAGGTAATCTTTGCATTGTACTTTGAAAATTAGGTAGAGATAGTATATGTGTCTTCTAAATACAGCATTTTCATAAGAAGAAAAAAGAATTCATGTATTAAAGAATTATTAATGATCCAGTTTCACTGGAACCTCTAATATGTGCCTGAAAATATAGTAGAATGGTGAGAAATAAGATTGGGGGAGGGTATATAATTATATTGGTATCATTGATTTTAGAACTGAAGGGGAATCTAAGAAGTCATTTTGTTCCTTTATTTTGAGATCAAGAGAGATTAAGTGAATTGACCAAGGTCACAATTAGATTGAAATAACATTTATAAGGGCTTTGAATGCCAGAATGAGAAGTTGAGATTTCACTTAGAAAATAATGGAGAATGTTAATGAATCTTTAGCAGGAGAAAGATGTGGAAATCTTGTGGAATCTTGCAGTAACAGATGAATTAGAGAATCAGGGACAGAGACCTCAGAAGTAGGAAGAGTAGTTATGATTCTTTTGCCATAGTCCTGGAAAAAGAAAATAGAATCTGAATATTGTTTGACATGTCTTTATTGTAACTCTCCTTTCCATGTTATTGTGCTGAGTCTTCTCTCAGTGACCTTTTCTTCTTCACCTGTTTCACTGACTTCTTTCTCTACCTCTACTACCTAAATTAGGCACTAGTTTTGTTATTTATTTAGTCCTTTTCTATTTCCCTTGATGATCCCAACTACTTTCACCACTTTAACCTTCACCTTCATAGATTACTTCTAAATTACTATTTTGGCATAATTCAATTATCACAGAATACATCTTCATTTTCCCATTCTCTTATGATGCCTTTCCCCTTGTTTCTTCTGTTATGACTCAAATCCTGCAGACTCTAAAAAGAGTTTTCCTCAATAGTTCTGTCTTCCTTAGTTTACCCCTACCCTGCCTCAAATTACTATTCCAGCCAAATAATTAAATTTACTAACAGTTGTGTTGAGACAAATATTTGAGAAGATGATGTAAATGTGGAGGATTTGATGACTTGTTAGATCTGGAAGATTAGGGAAAGAATGCCAAAGGCAATTTCATTGTCAAGCCTGTGGGACATGGAGAATGGTGGCTCCAAGAATGGAAATGAGGAAGTCAGGAGACAAAGCTGACATGAAGAGGAGCATGTTCATTTCCATTTTTAATATTTTAAAATATATTGAGTGAGAAATGGAAGACAATGGCATAGGTCACCCAGTAGGATATGTCTGCATCAAAAAAGAGGGCCTTATGCTATAGAATTGTAGAAGCTCAAAAGAAATGTGAGATGTGCAAATTTATATAAATCTGACTATGATAGAGCTTTCAAAGATAATATTGGTCTGATCAGCCACAATAGATACACTGTACATTGACTCTGACATAGTGATATCCTTTTGGTCTTATTTGAGTAAAAAGCAAAGCAATCAATATTGAATTTGATTTGCCAGTGTGACATTCAAACAGATAGCAGGAAACTTCTTGGAAAGACAAGATGTAAATTTCAGACAGATGTCAGGGCTGGAGCAATAAATGGGAGTAATCTTTGGAGGTAAAAGTTGATATTATGAAAGGATATGGGAGCTTCCAGGGGAAGTAAACACAAAACATAAGGGGTAGCCACATTTGTTGGGAGGAAAAGGGGGTGAGTAGAGAAAGAGGGCCAGTGAAGCAGGTCAAGGTCATAGATTATAAAAAGAACAAACAGAATAGTACAAGGAGAAAGATGCTCCAAGGGACTGAGAAATACATTAAGGATGACCCAGTGGTACTCTTACATCTTGTTATTATTGTTCATCCTTCATTCTCAAAGAGGATCAATTATATCAGAAGGGTGATGTCTTGACTTGCAAGTAATTGGATTTAAGTGAGTTAGGGTTGTGCACTCATCAACCTCACTTACTCCTCCAGAGTCATCTGAATCCAGTGGCTAGTCATAGGTCAGGATGACTGGAGATGGCCCTAGAAGCAGTGGGAAACTTTGGTCTTTTTAAGCTAAGATCTTTCCTAGTTTCAATTTGTCCGAGGCAATACCAGTGCTAAATTAAAGGCTAGTTAGGAATTGAAGCAAAAGATGGTCTGGTTTTACTTCACAAAAGAATCATACTCGGAGGAAAGGAGCTTCTGGCCAGAACAGAAACAATATTTATACTCACTCTGGAACATCAAAATCCAAACAATGAACAGGTGAGGCTTGAGCTGGGATCTGCTGTCATATATATATATACTAAACTAATGGATGGCGTAGTAGCTTGGGGGAGGGAAGAGGGCAATTTTGAAGAAGAATATATTAAGAATATATTAAGGTCTGATGTATGTAAATCTTAGCAGGGAAAAAGGTACCACAGTATAGTAAGAAACTGAAGAAACATTAAGTAATAATATTTGAATGAATGAATGGCTGCTAGCACATCTAATTTACAATGCATTAAAGATTATAGTGGTTGATCTTCAATGAATATTTTCAATAATCAATTTGCTGATTACTTAATATGCAGCATTGTTATAATTAAGGAGTTATTTAACAGTCTGGTATAAATGAGGCTTGATTTGTTTGTTTCATTCATTCATTAATTCAATAAGAATTTATTGAGCATTTAAGTGTGTATTACATATGTATGTATTTACATATGTATTGTATGTATGTATGTATGTATATATTGTTCTAGGTGCTGGGAATGATCCAAAGAAGTATGATAGTTTACACTACAGGGAAAAATATACACACCAGAACTAATGCATGGGGTTTTATGATGAAAAGCCAGAATAAATGGTGTCAACAGGAAGTGCTATGGCTTTTAAGAGAAGAGGGAGATTAGTGTGAGCTGAAGTAATCTGTCTGATCAAGGGAGGTCTCATGAAGGAGATGATGCTTGTGAGCCCTTAAGGAAATGTAGGATTGTAATGATTGAGAGGAGGAAAGCCATTTAAGGTAAGGGAAACAACATGAAGAATGACAGAAATATTTGTAACATATGTGGGGGACAGTAAAGAAACCATTAGATCCGGAGTGAAAGGATCATGTTGTTCTCAGTTCTCATTCAGCATGGGATGGTGAAAAAACATTGAAATGGAAAAAAAAAATCACTTTTTAAAAAATATCCCTTTATATATCTAAAGCCACTTTGTTCCTTTCAGTTTGCTGACAAAGTAGTAAATCTTCACTCTTACTATATTTAATAATATAAAAGCTGAGACAATACCAGAAAATTTCAGGAGGGAAAAGATTTTTTGTCTCTCTTTTCCTACTCATCTCTTTGCTTCCATAATCCCCACCTTCAACAAGCCTGCCATTTATAACATTGTTAAATTGATCTTCCTAATTATAGCAATGCTGTATATTAAGTAATATACCTTTCACTTATTTTTTCTGACTCCTTTTCCCCTTGAAAATCTATAAAAATGAGATTAAGTGGTGTTCTTAAATTATTATGCCTTCCCATTCTAGACATCTAGAAGGTAATGAGGAATCAATTGATAACAATAATATTAGAAGTCTCTTAACTATCCAGGTCATGGGCTCAGCTCTAGAGCTAGAAAGGACATTAGAGGCCAATTGACATTTCTTTTTTCCCCCCCCAATGCTGGTATCACTAGCTGGATTGTAAAATATCTATTCTTTCTTAGCAAGCAACCCCTCTAATTTGGGAAGAACTGATGAAAAAGTGAAACTTAATCAAATACTTCTTATATTCTCAAGGAAGAACATTTTCATGGAAGCCCAAATAATAATAAAGAATAAACATTGATGAGGATTTTGAAAAGGTTGTTGTGCTCTATGAGTCAAGAAAAATTACAGTAGCTCAAAGGAATTATGAGATGCACAAATTTAGAGATATTTCCACTCCAAACATTCATGTGGACTATTTGTGTCTGACCTCTGATAGACTCTTCCAAGCTCATATTGACATTACCAGTCACAATCAGACAGACCATTCCTTGACTCAGACATAGTGATATCATTTGATCCCTTTTGAAACTTAAGGAAACCAACAAACCAATCAACCAACCAACTAGCCAAGACAATCTTTAACTCTTAAAATTATATTGACTTTACTAAAATTGCACAATGTGTTCTCTCCCCTTTGTTGCTTTTTTTAAATAACAATCTCAATAGGCAAATGTACCTTATTTACCTTCAGTTGAATTTCTATCAGATTGGATTTCTACCAAGAAGTTGGCATGAAGGACATTTAGAAAGTTAATATGTTTCACATTTTTTTTTTGTCCTTTAACCTGAGACAAATGTGCTTAATTCAAATTCTTATGAATCTTGAATTGATTTGTTATTATTTCCTTCAGTAATAGAATAAGCAACACACATGCCTAAAGTATATGTAAGCTTTTCAAAAGTCTTTGTTACTTTCTCATTGCAATGAAACCAAAGGTATCAATGAAGTGTCCTCTTCATGTTCCCAACTCATCTCTTTTTTTTAGTTCATATATTTTTTGACACCATGTTTGCTATTTTTATGTGATGCCTTGTTTGGAAGATGTGACAATTAGTTCATTCCTCTTATATATCTATCTATTCCCTTTGGACAACAATTAATTTCATTTCTTCAGGGATATTAGTGTTTCATGATTTTCAGCCATACACTATCATAAGAATATTGCTATTAAAAATAGATACTTGTTTCAGGGAGAGTCTTGGAGTTAGCAAGAGAAAGTAAAAACAGATTTTGGAATTTTGTAGGTGTTCAAAGATCAAATATATCTTTTATGGGAGGACCTATACCCTTGTGATTTCATTAGTGTGAAATATACTTGGGGAAAAATTTCTCTTACCTATCTGGACTGGTAACTAACCCTGTGGTTTCAAACATTAAGAGAGTTATATTGAATACTAAGACTTTAAGTAACTTGCTCATGGTCACGCATATAAGTGTATAATATATATTGTTTATATTATATATATGAAAATGTGTGTATTTGTGCATATATGCATGTGTGTAAGAGAGAGGAAAAGAGAGAGAGTTAAATTTGTTTTCTTGATTCCTAGGCTCTCTTGTAAAAATCATACATGCTTTTTCTTTAAATTTCATAATTTTCTTTACAATTAAAACTCAGGTACCACATAATTTCATATATGAATACTTTCTTAATCTGCCACTGGCTCTTAGTATACCCTTCTGCAAAATTATCTTGCATTTATTTTTTAATATGCTTATTTATATACATGCTATCTTCCCCAATAGAATATGAACTTTTTGTCTTTTATTCAAAAAGTATAGAAGGTGCCTGGGACATAATAAATCCATATTCAGTTAAAGAAGGCATTAGCATTAAAGAGAAGCAGGAAAGTTTTCTTGTGAAAGATGGGTTTTTAGCTAAGATTTGAAGGAAACCAGCAATTCCAAGGGGTCAAAATTAAAATGGAAAGAATTCAGAATAGGTGACAGCCGGAAAAAAACTCCCAGAGTTGGGAGATGGAATGTCTTATAAAAAGAAAACCAAGGTCAGTGTCATTAGATTGCAGAATACTTTCTGGTGGATAAAAAGAAAACTGGAAAGGTAGGGAAGTGATAGATTATAAACTTTGCATCCAAAAAGAGGATTTTATATTTGATTCCAGAAGGGACTAAGGAATTGTAATGGTTCATAGATTCTACCTAATACTACAATACAGAGTAAGGAACATAGTTTTATCTCTTATAGTGAATATTAGTATGGTAAGCCTCATACTCATTCTCCTTTAGATTTCCTTTGTTTTATCAGGGTCCAATGGACCACCAATATATATTAGTATAAAATGACAATGGCCAATCCAATCATTTATATGAATGGTATTTGCCATTAATGAAAATTATTGTCCATTTGATTTGGTTACAATATTTCAGGTTGATCCAAATGAAAAAGAAAAGAAAAACAGAAATTGTTAAGCCATGTTATTTGTTTGACTTCCTAGACACAAGCTTAAACTAGCCTAATTTTGTTTCAGAGTCATTTAATTAAAAGTGTACTTTGTTTGAAGTTCCTGGCTTTGTCCAAGTAAGAATTAATCCAAGCATCTGTTTATATGAAGTAGAGTTTAAAAATCAACTCACTGATTCTTTTAATTGTAACCACCAAGAAGCTCACCTCTCTCTCTAAGAAAGAGTATTCCCCAAATGGTCTACTTTATTTTTTTACTTTTCTTTCTTGAAATGTAACCTTAGAGAAATAAAAATTGATATTTTTTCTTCTGGAATTAAGTTAGTCCTAGATTAAATTTCTACATATTTCATTATGGGTCCTGTGATGACTTTTAATTGTGACAGAAGGAGAACATAGTGGGGTGAGAAGAGAAATACTTGGATTGCAATATTTTTTAAAAATTACCAATAGTATTTTATTTTTCAAATACATGTAAAGATTATTCTCAACATTCATTTTTTAAGACTGTGTTCCAATTTTTTTCCTTCCCTCCTTTATCATCTCCCCCTTCCCAAGACAGTAAGTACCCTGATATAAATTAAATATGTGAAATCCTTTTAAATATATTTCCATATTTGTCATGTGCAAGAAAAATCAATCTAAAAGGGAAAAAAACATGAGAAAGAAAATAACAAACATACAAATAGAAAAAGGTGAAAATATTATGTTTTGATGCACATTCAGTCTCCATAGTTCTCTAAATATGGATTCCATTTTCCATTCCAAATCTCTTTGAGTTGCCTTGAATCACGATGTTGTTGAGAAGAGCCAAGTCCATTACAATTCATCATCACATAGTCTGTGTACAATGCTCTCCTGATTCTATTCACTTTACTCAGAATCAGTTCACATAGCTCTTTCTAGACTTTTCTGAAATTAACCTGCTCATTTCTTATAGAACAATAAAATTCCATTACATTCATATACCATAACTTTTTCAGCTATTTCCCAACTGATGGGCATCCACTCAAATTCCAGTTGTAATCTAAGGAAAATCACTTAGTCTCTTATTTTGTCTATCTGCAAAATAGAAATGTACTGAAATAAACATGTTATGAGAATGAAAGAGATGATAATATATAGGAAATTATTTGAGGCCACTCTGAAAAATAATGATATTAATCTAAATAATAGTATTGTTTTGATTTCAGCTTTTCTGGAACCCTTTATATATGCCTTTCTAAACTTTCATGATGATAGTGATAGAAAATTGCTCAGAGGGGATGTGGGAAAACAGGGACACTGATACATTGTTGGTGGAATTGTGAATACATCCAGCCATTCTGGAGAGCAATTTGGAACTATGCTCAAAAAGTTATCAAACTGTGCATACCCTTTGACCCAGCAGTGTTGCTACTGGGCTTATATCCCAAAGAGATCTTAAAGAAGGGAAAGAGACCTGTATGTGCAAGAATGTTTGTAGTAGCTCTCTTTGTGGTGGCCAGAAACTGGAATGCCCATCAATTGGAGAATGGCTGAATGAATTGTGGTATATGAATATTATGGAATATTATTGTTCTGTAAGAAATGACCAACAGGATGATTTCAGAAAGGCCTGGAGAGACTTACATGAACTGATGCTGAGTGAAATGAGCAGGACCAGGAAATTGATGTATACTTCAACAACAATACTATATGATGATCAATTCTGATGGACGTGGCCATTTTTAATAATGAGATGAACCAAATCAGTTCAAACATAGCAATAATGAACTGAACCAGCTACACCCAGCAAAAGAACTATAGGAGATGATTATGAACCCCTACATAGAATTCCCAATCCCTCTAATTTTGTCTGCCTGCATTTTTGATTTCCTTCACAGGCTAAATGTGCACTATTTCAAAGTCCAATTCTTTTTGTACAGCAAAACAATTGTTTGGTCATGTATACATATATTGTATTTAATTTATACTCTAACATATTTAACATGTATTGGTCGACCTGCCATCTGGGGTGGGGGGGAAGGAGGGGAATAATTGGAACAAAGGGTTTGGCAATTGTCAATGTTGTAAAATTACCCATGCATATATCTGGTAAATAAAAACTATTATAAAAAAAAAGAAAGAAAATTGCTCAGAAAAGCACCTATCCTCATTGACAAAATCTGAACCATAAAACTACTGCAAAGCAAATTTAGAGTGGATCTTGTGTTAATGGCACTCAGCAATATTAGTTTATTTATTTACATGGCAGAGGAGGAAATGGGTAAAAGGATAGAGATTGCATGTGACCTCTCTTACCCTAATTGCCCCACAGGGCAGTCAGCATACAAGGTGATAATCCAAATGAGTGTTGGAATGTGTGCTCCATTTCAAGTCCCAGAACTGATGGGTCCTTGATTTACACAGGAATATTCAATCTAGATGAGGAGAAGGAGCATAAGACCGAAAAAGATAAGCAAAGATAATTATAACATTAATAGTAAAATTGTTACTGTTTCACAATTACTTAAGCCTCATTCAATGCTTCATCATCATGTGGCAATGACACTGGTTTCTCATAAATTATACTACTAGAATATAAGTGAAAAAGAGTTTGAATGCACTATAGTATCTAGGTACTCTCTTTGTTTTTGTCATTTAGGTATCAACTTGCCTAAATTTAGAAAAGGATTAATTACCAGGCAATGGGTTTCTTCCCCAGTCATATCAGGAATTATTTAAATCACATGCCATTGAAAACTTATCATTTTTTAAAAAGTCACTATAAATATACTTTCTCATTTGATTTTCACAGCAACACAATGAGACAAACATTATTATGTGATTTTGTCATGAGAAAAATGAGAGTCAGAGCTGTTAAGTGAGCTGGCCAGAGTCAGTAATGAAACTGGCATCCATACATAGGTCTTTAAGAAAACATGCTAAGTTGTCATAACTTCAGGTCTGGTATTCTATCCACTGTGCCACCTGGCTGCCCTATTAATCTTTGCAGAACTTTTTTTGTTACTAGTCTATGTTCACCCAGCTTCCATGGTAGGCACTTTGTCTATATTATGTTTTATGGATTTTGTGCTCCAGGCATTTAACAGGGCCTCTTACAGGAACCTGATAAATTTTTGCTGTGAATGATTATGATTAAGAGGAAGAGGAGGGTGTTTTTGATGAAGAGGACAACAATTATGTGTCTAGATTAATGATTGAATTCCTGAGTTGAATCTCAGAAAAAATTTTAATTTTGAACCTTCAAGTTAAATCTAAGTGTATGGGCTGACTCTTCTGCTGTTGCATAGAGTGATTCCGAATTAATGTAGAAGGTAAAGAGTAATTTAGTAATATGTGGTTGCTTCCCGTTCAAGTATAAACAGAAAATCAGGAATCTATTTGTTAAAGTCAAGGCTTAGTTCAGAGTTAAAATTGGGTAAGAACTATTTTACTTGGAGTAGCTTCCTTCTTTGTAATTTAAAATTAAACCTTCAGCCAAAGTGTAACTATAATTTGAACGAATTTCAGACTCAACTCCCATCATTCTAATTCTGCTTTACATTTTGCTGCCTTTATAGTGACTGTACATTATAGCATCTTTGCTGACAAGGTCAGCCTGCTAAAGCTATTTATTTTTCTAACAATTTTGAGTGCATTATTTACAGCATTTAAACTGCTTTTAGGGAAATTACTGACATGCAGAATTTCAACTCAGGCTTGGTCCATTTTAAAGGACAGGGGAAAAAAAAATCCTCCTCCCTCCCCAACCAAAAGGGTGAAATTTGAAGTTTGTTTTTGAATTAACATATGGAATGACTGAATGTAATTAGTCATTATGTAATTAATGGAATAGTTTTAAAGGAAATTTTTGTTTTTTAAAAAAGAATTTTAACCAATAAAAATATGTTCAATGATTTATTATTGACTGCTTTGTAAGACATTATAATTGGCACAAAAATAGGATAATAATAAAAATGGTATATTCAAGAAATTAATGATATTATGAGGTGCAGAAGTATTGACAAAATAGAAGGAAATATAGTGATATGTATGTATTTTGGGTCTGAACTTGTGATTTCATCAATGTTGGAGGAAACTCATGGTGTGGAATTATACCACACTAATGTAGCCCTGTGATTTTATGGTTTTAGAAAATTGCATCATGGGCCTAGAGATTTTTAGTGTACATGTCCCTATCATACATGTACTATAAGTCAGAGATCGCCTTGAACCCAGACTTTCCTGGTGACAAAGCTAGCTCTCTCTTCACTGTGCCACAATGCTTCTATCTGTGTATATGTGTCAAGTTTGACATTGTTTAATTGACAGGAAAGACAAATGCTCTCCAAACCAATTAAAATTAGTAGCACACAAGATGTAGAGGTGCCTGGTAAATTTGAGGAAGATACAACATGGGATTAATAACAAACTTCAAAGAACTGTTATGAAGGATTTCACAAGAGAATTGTATGATCAAAATAGAAGATGAGTGGTTCATGTAATGAAAATCAGAGGAAAAATGTGGGCAATCTGAGTACTCCATGGACACCTTCACAAATCCAGGAAAGAGGAAAACTCATTGCATATTCAGTCAGATAGTCCCTAGGAGAACTTAGGGGAGGAAATGAGCAAACATAGCAAAGAATGGATGGATAGAGATCTGTATCTAGGGAAGGAATATCCACAGCCATGTGATCACAGATCCGTGTGAATCTTGAATATATTAAGCATTAAAAAACAAATTCTCCTGTGCATAAGCAGATCCCACAGCTTTATAATGTGAATTCAACAGTAGGAATATAACTGAGGGAAAATTTTCTACCATATTTAAATAATTTTAGTCAAACAAATTTCTTCAGTTGATGGAAATCATATGCATTTCTCATAGCCTATACAGTTTATTTCCCAGGGAAAATAGAAATTAGGGAATGTGATGGTTATTTGTGGGCTCCTCTGGTGTTTTTTCCATAGTTTTTTTCCCTTTATACTGTTACCAGACAAGATTCATTTCTTCACTATAATTTTTGGTTTATCCTAAATATAGATGCTGGATTTGAGCCATCCTAATTAAACTGTGAAGCTCTTTTGTAGTGAGCTCTGATGCAATTGAAATCAATTTCAAGGCTTATACCAGCAGCTTATGTTGTCTTGTTTTCTTTTTTAGTTTATGAATTTATCCAGTAAGGACAAATTCCAAATGATATTTTCAGCAGCAAATTTGGGATATCTGTTCCCCTTAAAGCTCTTATTCCTTTATACTTACTAACTTAAAATACACTATAGGAATGAGATTCCCAGTTTGAAAATCTTCCTCTTGGCAAGCATGTCCATATTTTTGCGGAAAGCATGATCTCCCTTCTATAAATCAGGAAACTGAGATACCACAGTTTTGCCTAAGGCTACCAGGGAAGTCATGAAAGAAAATCTCTCCTTGTTACACACAACTCATGGGATAAATTCTTCCTTCCCTTTCTCAAATACAACCACTAAAGATAATGGCTTTTCTCACAACAGAACTGGAAGATAAGAATCAGATGGAGAATTGTCACAACTAACCGACTGCAGGATTTGGATAAAAATTATGAGGAGTATTTTTAAGCTCTTTTTTTGTGTGACACATGCTCAGGTAATTAGGTTCTGCATTTTCCATGAAATGTAAAACATGTGAAAAACTAAAACTGTTGTTTCTTTGCTGAGAAAGAGTACTTATAGCTTCCTTTTGCTGTCATCTTCCTTAGGGAAAGTTTAGCCCAGAGTGTGTTGTTATTTGAAGCCAGGTTTGTTCAGGCTGCACCTTGGAGCAAAGAATAAAACAGGCAATAAAAGTGCCATAAGAACATTGCAAAACATTTAAAAAAGGAACCAAAAGCCCTTTTGCATATTTTTGATTGATTGAGGTAAAGTTTGAGGTTGCTTAATTTAAAATAAGACTTTATTTTGTACTCTGTATCCAATTGAAAGAATAGAATTCTGGCATGAAAATTTTCTTTTTTCTTTGACAAGGTAAACTATTTTCAGTGCTACATTTGAAAAGATAGGTGAGTGGATGCATATGGTGGGGAAGGAGAAAGCCAAGAAATAGTACTACTATCAGGGATTCTGAATTCTGATATTTCAATACTGTGAGACAGTGACATAGTACAACAAGTGGGTGTTGTGATAATTTGAATAAAATTAATTTCAATTTACTTTAATGTTAAATGAAGATATTGTTCTATTTAGATCTTTGAATGGCTATAGATATAATAAAGACAGAAATGGGAAGACTAAATGACAAATATGTTATAAATTGCCTAATATAATGAGGGAATGATGTATTAACAGATCTCATCAGACAATCAGCATCTCTTCATATTGAAGGTGCTAGGAAGTTAGTTTCTGGAAGAATCATGATGACAGGAAGTACCTTAAAGTACTGGACATTCTATACCTGGTTCTGATTGACTAACCATGTGATTGAGAGGAGCCTTTTTTTTTTTTTTTTTTTGCATTTGGCCTGGTTAGCTAAAACTGTTGGCATCTTCAAAAAAGCCCAAATCAGCTCTGGCCATCTTTTTTTTTTAATTGTCTTTAGCTGTGTTATGCTATGGTGTCTGGTGAGAAATTTTCTTGTAAGGGTAAAGGTCTCAAAGCCTTGTTCACTGATTTTAGATCATAGGACCCTCAAGAAATGGACCTAAGTTCTTGGTTTTTTTCATTTTTATCCTGTTTTCTTGACATAGGGAATAGAATCTCTGACTTTGATTATAAGCACAAGCCACAGCTTATGTAGAGTTAGTATCCCAGAGAATTATTGCAGTCAGCCCAGAAGTGATATCCTGAGAAAAAAGAATCATTTAGAATTGTAGCTTCATTTGAAAACAAAAACAAACAAACAAACAAAAAAAAAAACACCAAGCTGCATCTAATCATGAACTTGGTGGGACAAATGAGCCTAGCATCCGGAAGAACAACGTGGTTTAAGGGTGAATATTGGGGGAATTCTTATGATTGTTGTTACTGTGTCTTTGAAGTAACTGTCTCTTGGTAAAAAAAATTAATTGATGTGAATGGCTAAATGGAATTAGGATGCCGATCACTAACCTCTAACAAATGGAAACCAAAAAACCTATAAACTCCTCAGCAAGAGGGATGTAGCCTTTCTGGACCTGAGAGAGTAGGGTTAGATTAAACATAGTATTTTGAAAGGAATCTTAGATTAATGGATTAGAGTAATCCTAAAGTATATAGTATTATGAGACCATCAAATGAATGTCAAAAATACTGGCTTAAAAATCAACCTATTTGGTATGGTCTGTCAATCTATCCAATTATTGTGTAGACTTTTAAAATCATGTTCTATTCTCCATGATCCCATTTGGGGGTTTTCTTGTCATAGATACCAGAGTGGTTTGCCATTTCATTCTTCAAGTCATTTTAACAGATGAGGAAACTGAGTGGAAGTTGTGAGTTGCCAAGAGACACACAGCTAGTAGTAAGTGGTTGAGGCCAAATTTGAACTAAGGAAAGTCAAGTCTTCCTGACTTTAGGCCTGGCACTCTATTTACTGCATTATCCAGCTGCCCTAAATCCGTCCTAAATCTAACCTAAATGACTTGAAAATGAAACCTTCTCTCTAAAGATGACTCCTTAGACTAAAGCATTAGAGGAATATTTTATTTTTTCCATTTTACACAGAATAGATTGTTCTTCAACAAGTTCTATGGTTTTCTCATCTCATTCTGTTACTAAGAACACATACCATCAGAAAGAGAGCCACCACTTAATCAGAAAATGATTGGAAGTAGCAGAATATCATGGTAAATAAAGGTTTTATTTCACAATGAGTCTTATTGGTGACTTTAAAAAAATATTAGGGTAACACCTAGATGTGCTATCTTCTTTGTCCACTTTTTTACCCTTTCTTGTATTTAAAAAATCCAATAAAACCAAGTTATACAGTGATTGTGCCTGATATTGTATATAATATTCATAGCACCATCTTTCTAGATCTGGAAGAGATTTTAAAGGAGATTGGATCTATTTTCCTTCTATTTAAAAACAATGAAATACCAGATAAATTAAGTGATTTGCTCAAGACCATAAAGGTCTTGATACATCCAGGTATCATAATGGTACATTCAGAATCTCAACTCAGGTTGTCTGATTCTTCTCCTGAATCATGATAAGTCAATATGATTAATCAGAGTTTAACTTGCTTTAATTGCTCTATTCATTTATTGTAGATTTATATATCATTCCATTTGAACAGCTAGATGGTACAATGGATAGAGTGTTGGGCTTGAAGCTAGAAAGATTCATCTTTCTGGGTTCAAATCTGGCCTCAGACACTTACTAGCTCTGTGTCCTTGGGCAAGTCAGTTAATCCTATTTGCCTCAGTTTCCTTATCTATAAAATGGCAAAATGCTTCAGTATCTTTTCTAAGAAAACCCCAAATGGAGTCATGGAGAGGAGGACATGACTGAAATGTTTCAATCATCACCACTACCACCACCATCACTAATATTGTTCTATTAAATATGTTTAATTCTTTATGCATCAAATCATTCCATGCTTCTTTAAATATTTTATATTCATTATTTCGTACAGTATAATAATATTCTAGCACATTATATAATACAATTTCTGAAGCATTCTCTAACTCATATGTTCCCAGTAGGAACAGTTTAATAATTCTTTTTCACACAGAACTATTGGACCAGTTCTTTGCTCTATGATCATTGCATTTGTATGCCTTTCTTCTCATAACATCTCAAATGTTGACTATTTCAAATTTTCATCCTCTTTGCCAATGAAGTAAATCTCAGGGTTGTTTTAACTTATTATTTCCCTACTATTTGTGATTTTTAACCATCTTTCTTAAGTACATTGGCAGTTTTCAATCTTGAAAACTACTTATTTAAATCTTTTGATCTTTGGTTTTCTGAGACATGGCTTATAGAAATATATCTATCACTTCCTATGTCGCACATTTTGGATTTGAAAATTTTATCAAAGAAATTTTAAGTAAACATTTTCTCCACTTAATATTCTTTAATAAATTCTATTATGCAAGTGAAATTCTATGATTTTATTTATTTGTTTGATCCCTTGTTTGGATGAAAATTTTCTTGTTCCTGTTCAGTCATTTCTACTCTGTGTCCTCCATTTGATTGCTATTTCCTTCTTCAGCTCATTTTTTCCAATGAGGAACCACAGAAATAGGATTAAATGATTTGCCCAGGGTCATGCCACTAATAAGTATCTGAGTAGGAATTTGAACTCAGGTCTTCCTGATTCCAAGACTGGTGCTATATCTACAATACCATCTAGTTGCCCACTAATTAGATGTCCAGGCCCTACTAAATTGGAAAAAAAAATATATATATATATATATATGAGTTTGTAGAAAGTGCAAAATTTAAAAGTGGATTTAGAAACATATATCATCATTCAATATAATTCATGTAACTTGAAATTTAGAATTTCCTTCCATTATAAATATATGTAACAAACTGAAGTGGTATTACTAGTATTTGTCATGAGTAAAATTAAGGATATATTCATGTCAGTATAAGTTTTACAGATATTTAGAAAAATACATTCATCCTTACTTTGAAATAAGTTTATCTATCTATCTATCTATAGATAGATAGATATAGATTTAAGACCTTTAAGCTTGGCTATATTTAAACATACAATTTTGTTACCTAATGCACTAATAAGGAAACACATATATTACTATATCAAAATTTTCACTTTTTATTTGACATTTTATTTATTTAAGCATTAATATATTTAGATAATATTTCAATTAATTATATATAATAAACAACATAATGATATATTAATCAATATGTTAAAACATTTTAATATTTAATAGCTATATTTTGGTGTAATTAGATTCATTTGTAATCTTACAAATTTTATCACATGCATTTAAAAACCATATTCCAGGAAGGAGCCAAGATGATAGAGAGCAGACATGACTCTTTGTGACCTCTTCCGACTTTCTCTCAATAGTACATTAAGCCTCTAAACTGGTTTTAGAGTCAAAGAACCCACAAATATTTGGAGTACAACACATTTCCAGAAGAAGATACCTTGGAAGAACTTCAGAATAGATCTGTTTCTAACAGGCAGGGCTACAGTCTGCTGAGTGCAACCACAGCACAGGGAGCTTGGGGCAAGGAGCTGGGATGGGGAGTCAGAGCATTGCAGCTTCCACACACCTGGGAATCTTCTGTGAGCTTTTTAGACTACTCTGCTCTTCTTGTAAGTGGGTGATCTAGCATAAATAAGGGAAATTATATCTCATGAAGAGGCAAAGAAGACCTATTATAATTGAGGGAAAGAAGGGAGGGGGATGAGCATTGTGTGAATCTTACTCATCAGCTACAAAAGGAAAATTGTAAACCATTGAGCCCTGGAAGATTGAGGGGACCTAGCCACGATTACCCAGTACATGGAAGTCAATCAGCAGAACTGCCTCAGGGCAAACTAAAGCAGTTGTCACTCCTTTGCATTAGAAGCATACCTCAAGCTTTTTAAAAATGAGCAAAAACCAAAAAGAACTCTCACCATAGACAGCTTTTAACAGAAAGAGAACAGACCTCAAATCCTGAGATTCCTAAAGTAAAATCAACTCCAGATCAAGCCCCAAAGGGAGATATGAGCTAGTCCCCTTTTTTACAAGGCTTTCTTGGAAGATTTCATAAAGGATCTTAAAACAGAGTTAGAAGAAAAATGGAGAAAGGAAATGAGATCTTTGCAAGTAGGGTTGGGAAAAGCATATAATACCCCTACAAAATAGTTTTGATGAAATGGAAACATTGTATAATTCCTTACTTACAAAGTAGATATGAAAAGGATGCCACTTTGTTGAAAAACAACATTTGTAAAGTGGAAAAAAATGAAATGAACAAAAACAATTCAATTGACCAAATACAAAAAAAGCTAAAAAAAGGTAACTTAAGAAAACAATACACTAAAAATTAGAATTGAACACATGGAAGTGAATAATTCAATAAGACTTCAAGAATCAGTCAAAACAATGAAAAAAATAAAAGAAAATATGAAATACCTCCTAGGAAAAATAACTGATCTGAAAAATAGATCTAGGAGAGACAATCTAAGAATTATTGGATTTTCTGATAAAAAAAAAAAAGAACCTAGGTATTATCTTACAGGAAATCATAAAGGAAAACTGCCCTGATGTCTTAGAATCAGACAATGACAAAATAGCCATTAAAAAAATTCACCAATTGCCTCCTGAAAGAGATCCCAAAATTAAAGCTCCAAGGAATAGCATGGCTAAATTTCAGAACTATCACATCAAGGAGAAGATATTATAAGTAACTGGAAAGAAACGATTCAAATGCTAAGATGCCACAATCAGGATTATCCAACACTTAGAAGCTTCTGCCTTAAAAGATCTAAGGGGATGGAACATGATATTCAGAAAGGCAAAGGAATTTGGATTACAACCAAGAGTAAGCTATTCAGTTAAAATGAGCATTATCCATCAGGGAAGAAGATGGATGGACATTCAATGATATTGGTGAATTTCATCTATTTCTGATGAAAAGATAAGAACTGAACAAAAATTTTAATCTATAAATACAAAACTTAAGAGAAGAATAAAAAGGTAAAAAGGAAAGAACTGTTGAGATCTATATTTCTTTATGGGTACACTTAGAGAAAGAAGATATAATTTGATTTTATTATGATAACATGAAAAAGAAACTTGAAGTGAAAAGAGGATTGTACTGGGAAAAAAAGAGGTAAAATAAGGGAAATTATATCTCATGAAGAGGCAAAGAAGACCTATTATAATTGAGGGAAAGAAGGGAGGGGGATGAGCATTGTGTGAATCTTACTCATCAGTTTTGGCTCAAAGAGAGAATATCAGATATATTTGGTTTCACAAAGAAACTTGTCTCACCATATAGGGAAGTGGGAGGGAAAAGAGGAAAAGCAAGGGGGAGGCTAATAGAAGGGAAAATAGAAGTAGTAGGAGAAAAGTGTAACAAAGAGAAAAGGGTTCTAAAGAAACAGTGCTGTTTGAGGGAGGTGGTGATCAGAAGCAAAATACTGGAAAGGAGGGAAGGGGGAAAGGAAATAGAAAAGCATAACTTAGGTTAAATAAGATGACAGGAAATAAAGAATTAGTTATTTTAACTGTGAATGTGCATGGGATGAACTCTCCCATAAAATGGAAGTGGATAGTAGATTGGATTAAAAGCCAGAATCCTACAATATATTGCTTACAAGAAGCACATTTAAAATAGAATGATACATAAAGAATGATGGTAAAGGCCTGGAGCAGAATCTATTATACTTCAGATGAAGTTTAAAAAAAAGAAAAGAAAAGAAAAGAAAAAAAAAAACAGGGGTAGCAATCTGATCTCAGATCAAGCAAAAGCAAAGATTGATCTAATTAAAAGTGATAAGGAAGGAAACTATGTCTTAATAAAGGGTACCAAAGACGATTAATATTAATACTAAGCATATTTACACCACGTGATATAGCATCTTTCAGAGGAGAAGTTAAGAGAGATACAAGAAGAAATAAACAACAAAACTATACTAATGGGGGATTTCAACCTGTTATCTCAGAACTAAGATAAAGCAAAACATAAATTAAATAAGAAAGGAGTTAAGTAGGTAATCAGAATGTTAGAAAAGTTAAGTATGATAAAAAATTTTTTTACAGCTTTTTATTTACAAAACACATGCATGGGTAATTTTTCTTTTTTTCAAATTTTTTGTCAATTTCTTTTTTTTTTTTTTTACAATTTTTTAAATTAATTTTTATAATTATAACCTTTTCTTTGACAGTACATATGCATAGGTAATTTTTTTTACAACAATATCCCTTGTATTCCCTTCTATTCCGAATTTTTCCCCTCCTTCCCTCCACCCCCTCTCCTAGATAGCAGGCATTCCCATACATATTAAATATCTTATAGTATATCCTAGGTACAATATATATGTGCAGAACCGAATTTTGTTATTGTTGTTGTTGCAAAGGAAGGATTGTATTCGGAAGATAAAAATAATCTGGGAAGAAAAACAAACAAAAAATGCTCACAGTTTACACTCATTTCCCAGTGTTCCTTTTCTGGATGTAGCTGATTCTGTCCATCATTGATCAATTGGGATTGGATTAGCTCTTCTCTATGTTGAAGATAACCACTTCCATCAGAATACATCCTCATCCTCAACAGTATCATTGTTGAAATGTGTAATGATCCCCTAGTTCTGCTCGTTTCACTCAGCATCAGTTGATGTAAGTCTCTCCAAGCCTTTCTGAAATCATCCTGCTGGTCATTTCTTACAGAACAATAATATTCCATGACATTCATATACCCTAATTTACCCAACCATTCTCCAATTGATGGACATCCATTCATTTTTCAGTTTCTAGCCACTATGAAAAGAGCTGCCATAAACATTTTGGCACATATAGGTCCCTTTCCCTTTTTTAGTATTTCTTTGGGATATAAGCCCAGGAGTAGCACTGCTGGGTCAAAGTGTATGCACATTTTGATAACTTTGGGGCATAATTCCAGATTGCTCTCCAGAATGGTTGGATTCTTTCACAACTCCACCAACAATGCATCAGTGTCCATGGGTAATTTTCCAACATTAATTTGGGGTCTCTTTCAGAAGGTGTTTGGTAAATTCTTACAATGGCTTTTTTATTTTCTGATTCTATGATATCAGTTTTCTTTGATAATTTCCTGAAAAATACTGTCTAGGCTTTTTTTTCAAGATGGTTTTTCAGGGAGTCCAATAATCTTTTGATTGTCTCTCCTAGATCTATTTTCCAGATTTTCCAAATCTAGAATTATTTTCATTTAATTTTTTTACTTCTTTTTGTATTTGTCCAATTGAATTTTAAAATGAGTTGTTTTATGTTTTTTTTTTCATTTTACAAATTCTGTTTTTAAGAAGTTATTATTATTTTTTTTTATTCCACAAATTTTATTTTTCTGGGAGTTGTTTTCTTTTCCCATTTTGTCAAATCTACCTTTTAATGAGTTATATGCTTTTTACATTTCACTGTCTATTTTGTGTTGCCTTTTCCAAACCCACTTGCAGTTTTCATTTTCTTTCCCCATATTTCTTCTAGCTCTTTTAAAAGATTTTTTAAAAAAGTTTCTTCCAGGAGAGCCTTGTGTGATTATCAGTTTATATTACTTTCTGGACCTTTATCTGAAGACAATCTGCTTTTAGTCTCCTCAGGGTTTGAAATCTGTTCTCTTTCATCATAAAACTGACTATGTTCAGAGTTCTTTTTGCTTTTTTATTCATCTTTTTTTTTTTTTTTTTTTAAGTTGAGATCTGTTTTTAGGGCAGGGGAGTTTATCCAAGCTTCCTCTACAAGTGGCCATGGCCATGCTGAGTCCATGCTGATTCACATCCAGTGAAAGAGTCTCAGTTCCCATGAGATTCTGTAGTTTTGGGGTTCACTCTTTATCTTTTGTGTTTGTGTTGGATATTTTGTAACTTCTCTGCTGATCTACTGGCTAACAACCAAGGCAGAGTAGCCAACACTCCCCACAGATTCTCAGCCGCACAGAACTCTCATCACCCCAACAAAATAGATAAACTTTTAGTTAATTTGTTTAGAAAAAGGAATGAAGAAAATCAAATTGTTAGCCTCAAAAATTAAAAGGGAAAACTTTCCATTAAAAGAGGAAATTAGAGTAATAATTAGGAATTATTTTGCCTAACTATATGTCAATAAATTTGATAATCTAAGTGAAATTGGAGGGATATCTACAAAAATATATATTGCCCAGGTTAACAGAAAAGGAAATAAATTATTTAAATAGTCTCATTTTAGAAAAAAATAGAATAAGCTATTAATCAACTCCCTAATAAAAAATCTTTGGGGCCAGATGAATTTGCATGTGAATTCTACCAAACATTTTGAAGAACAATTAATTCCAATACTATATAAACTATTTGAAAAAATAAGGAAAGAAGGAGTCCTATCAAATTCCTTTTATGACACAGGTATGGGGCTAATAGCTAAACCAAGTAGGGTGAAAACAGAGAAAGAAAATTATAAATTTCCCTAATAAACATTGATGCAAAAATCTTAAATAAAATATTAGCGAAGAGATTACAGAAAGTCATCCTCAGTATAATACATTATGACCAAGTAGGATTTATACCAAGAATGCAGGGTTGGTTCAATATTAGGAAAACTATTAGCATAATTAATTATATCAATAACCAAATTAACAAAAATAATATGATTATTTCAATAGATGCCCAAAAAGCATTTGATGAAATCCAATATCTAGTCCTATTAAAAATACTAGAGAATATAGGAATACATGTACTTTTCTTTAAGGTAGTCAGTAGCACCTATTTAACACCATCAGCAAGCATCATATGTAATGTGTATAATCTTGAACCATTCCTATTAATATCCGGAGTAAAACAAGGTTGCCCACCATCACTATTATTATTCAATATTGTATTAGAAACATTAGCTTTGGCAATAAGAGAAGAAAAAGAGATTAAAGGGATTATAGTAGGTAATGATTCTTTGTAAATAATATGATGGTATATTTAGAGAACCCTAGAGAATCAACTAAAAAACCCTATTAGAAATAATCCACAACTTTAGCAAAATAAAATCCATATAAATCATCAGCATTTTTATATATTACCAGCAAAGCCCAGCAGCAAGAGATGCAAAAAGAAATTCCATTCAAAATAACTGTCCAATAGCATAAAATATTTGGAAATTTGTCTGCCAAGGGAAAGTCAGGAACTATATGAACACAACTACAAAACTCTTTTCTCACAAATAAAGTCAGTTCAAATCAGTTGGATAAGTATCAAGTATGCCTGGATAGGTCAAGCAAATATAATAAAAATGACAATGCCTAAATTAATCTACTTATTTAGTGCCATAACAATCAAACTCCAAAGAAATTATTTTACAGACCTAGGAAAAATAATAAAAAAGTTCATCTGGAAGAACAAAAGGTCAAGAATTTCAAAGGAATTAATGAAAAAAAATCAATAATTGTAGCCTAGTTTGCCAGATGTAAAACTTTATTATAAAGCTGTGGTCATCAAAACCATATGGTTCTGGCTAAGAAATAAAGTAGTTGTTCAGTTGAATAGGTTAGGATCACAGGACAAAATAATAACAGTAACAATCGTGTTTTACAAACTCCAAGAACCCAGCTTTTGGGATAAGAACTCACTATTTGACAAAAACTTGTGGGAAAAGTGGAAACTAGTATGGAAGAAACTTGGCATTGACCTACATCTAACACCACATACCAAGATAAGGTGAAAATGGGTTTGTGATTTAGACAATAAGAGTAATATTATAAGCAAATTAGAAGAAGATAGGATAGTTTACCTCTCAGATCTATGGAGAAGGAAGGAATTTATGTCCAAAGAAGAATTGGAACTCATAATTGAACACCAAATAGATCATTTTGATTATATTAAACTAAAAAGGTTTTGTACAAACAAAATTAATGCAGACAAGATTAGAAGGAAAGCAATAAATTAGGAAAACATTTTTACATTTAAGGGTTATAAAGGCCTCATTTCTAAAATATTTGGAGATTTGACTCAAATTTATAAAAATTCAAGCCACTCTCCAATTGATAAATGGTCAAAGAATATGAACAGACAATTTTCAGATGAAGAAATTAAAACTATTTCTAATCATATGAGCAGATGCTCTAAATCACTATTGATTAGAGAAATGCAAAATAAGAAACTCTGAGGTACCATTACACACCTCTCAAATAGGTTAAGTTAACAGGAAAAGACTATGAGGAATGCTCGATGGTATGTGGGAAAACTAGGATACTTATACATTGTTGATCCAACCTTGGATTATGTAAGCAGATCCAGCCATTCTGGAGAGCAATTTGGAACTATGCTGAAAAATTATCAAACTGTGCATACCCTTTGATGTAGCAGTGTTTCTACTGGGTTTGTATCCCAACAAGATCTTAAAGGAGGGAAAAGGATCATCTCTGCAAAAATGTATGTTTTTGTAGTGGCAAGAAACTTAATGGCCATCAGAATAGCTGAATAAGTTATGATATATCAATGTTATGGAATATTATTGTTCTGTAAGAAACGACCAGAAGGATGATTTCAGAGATGCCTGGAGAGACTTACATGAACTGATGTTAAGCGAAATGAGCAGAACCAGAAAATCACTATATATGGCAACAACATGTCTATATGATGGTCAATTCTGACGGATGTGGCTTTCTTCATTAATGAGATGATTTAAATGAATTCCATTTGTTCAGTGATGAAAAGAGCCATCTATACCCAGAGAGAAAAGTGTGGGAACTGAGTGTGAACCACACTGTAGTATTCTCACTGTTTCTGTTGTTGTTTGCTTGCATTTTGTTTTCTTTCCCAGGTTTTTTCCTTCCTTCTTGATCCTAATTTTTCTTGTAAGTTAGATAACTGTATAAATATGTATATATATATATATATATATATATATACATATTGTATTTAACATATATTTTAACATATTAACTTTATTTGACCACCTGCCATCTAGTAGAGGGGGTGAAGAGGAGGGGATAATTTGGAATAGAAGGCTTCGCAAGGGTCAGTGATGAAAAAACTACCCATGAATATGCTTTGTAAATAAAAGGCTTTAATAAAAATGAAAAAATATATAAAGAAAAAATGCTTTTAGAGAAAAGATATAGGTCTATGTAGCCCAAAGGAGTTGAAAAATTAGTTGGACATACTTGGAGGTTGAATTCACACAATTATTAATTCATTTTGCATATATCCTGACCCTGTATATGTGTCTTTCTATGTATATTCCCTAGGAATGTTTTTTCTTCCCACTGATGGCACATACATTTTGTAGGAAGTGTGCGTGAGTTTATTGGGGAATTTTCTATTGCTACCTATTTCATTCATTTTATTGAATATCTTTTCTTTTGAACTAATCATGGTCTTAGACTGAATGGAAAAAGTAAAAAAAAAAAAAAAAAAAACAACCACACAATGAGTTTGATAAAATGCATATGAACTCACAGAATACCTTTAATCTGAGGTAACTTTTGTTGTGATTCATATTTGAGAGGTTATTTGACCTAGCTGCTTTCTTAGTCAGAGACAAATACTTATGAAAATGTTAAAAAAAATAATTAGAGCACCAGCCCTGAATTCAGGAGGACCCGAGT
Source organism: Sminthopsis crassicaudata (assembly GCF_048593235.1). Classification (NCBI taxonomy): domain Eukaryota; kingdom Metazoa; phylum Chordata; class Mammalia; order Dasyuromorphia; family Dasyuridae; genus Sminthopsis; species Sminthopsis crassicaudata. The sequence goes on along the minus strand of NC_133619.1, from coordinate 185,148,973 downwards.
TCAAATCTGGTCTCAGACACTTCCTAGCTGTGTGACCGTGGGCAAGTCACTTAACCCCAGCCTCAAAAAAAAAATTAAATATAGTAGAAGATTCAATGAAAAAAAATAAGTACAGTGAATAATGGAATAATAGAAAGAACCAGAAGTAAACTTGGGCCTAAGAGTTGTCAAGTCCAGTCTAGATTTTGCCACTCACAAATTATCTAATCTTAGAAGAGTTACTTTGCTATTTCTATTAAAGTCTGGATTTTTATTTAATTGGTACAGAGAATTCCTAGGAAAGGAAATTTTATCATTGTATGATGATATCTGTCCTACAATTTATAATATATTGAATTACTTAGAGCACTGTGAATAAATGAGTTGTCTAGGGTCATGCCATAAATGTGATTTGAACTCAAGTCTTTCACCTTTTCTGTCCTTGTCTTTGTCTCTATTATCTTTGTGTCTTTAGTTTTTCTCTTTACCTTCTGTTCTTTCTGAAGATGAATGTTCCTAGTAATAACAATAAAAACTTCATAATTATTTAATTTATACAATAAAAATGTGTATTTAAGTAATTCAGTAATACTCAATAGCTTCCTTTACCTCAACCCAGTTTTAAATGGTTTTTACAATTCTTATGTATATAATTTTTAAAAATATATTTTACATCTAGTTAATATTAATTCTTTTATTTTGTCATTAATCTAAAGGGATAACTTTATATTTAATTTACTTTTAAAAGTATTTGTAACCTCATTGTTTTAATGAGAATGTCAATGCTGTGCAAGTCATGTACCCACAAAATTACAAAAAATTAGGATTTTTATGTTATTGAGATATCTTGAATAAGCAAAACCATTACATTTCATATTCAATCAAATACAAGGCCTTTGCTATATAATTATCAAGTAATGGAATAAACAGTGTTTGTTATACCAGAAACACAAATTTGGCATGTTACATAGAATAATATAAATGATATGAATAATCTTAAAATAAAGAGAAACATATCTAAAGAGGGGCTGATAAAAGCACATTGTTTTTTCAGCCTTGCTCTATGGAGTTAGCTAACACTAGAAGCTTTTTGTACCTTATATGCATAGATAATTACTCTTATGCTGGTTTATAATTTAGACTATAAAATGGGAATGGGAAGTATGGAAGCAGAAAATATGTGAGTAGTGGTTAATACTATTTAAAGAATTTGGGCCCTAGAAACTGTAATTCAGAAATTCAAGTTTTCATGTTTTTTGTGAACATTGGCACTCCCTTTACAAATATCTCTTTTTAAAAACCCCAGTAGAGAATATTTATGGGCCATTCTATCTCCTCTTTCCCACCTTTTTTGATCTTTTTATATAATTAAATTTCCAGTCTCTATGTGGAGGTTAAGTGACATGTTTTTGTTTTTATGAATTTAATTTTATGCATTAATTAAGATATTTATCCTTAGGATACTACATGATTGTAACTAATTGAGAAGGTAAAAGAAGAGAGATTTTGATTTTTCTTTATGGCATGGCTGAATTTAGCTGCATTTGTTCTCTTCTCAGAAAGATAAGATGCAGTTCTCATTACCATGACTGGACTCTGAGGACTTTTAACAGACCCCAGTGGCTCCTTCACAGAGATAGATATAAAAATAAGGAATTTAGGAGGAATGGTATTTCATCATCTAGCCTCTATAACTAATATTAGGCATTTAATTTAACATGAGTTCAAATATATTTCAGTATGGTTTTCATTTACATTATAGTGATCATTATTCTCCTGTTTTTGCTTACTTTGTTTTTCAGCAATTAGTATGACTTAAATTTCTTAATTCATCATTTTTACCGAGCAATAACATTCCCTTACATTTATATGCATTTTTTCAGCCATTCCTAAATGAACTGCACTCACTCTATTTCCAGTTTTTTTTGGCTATCACAAGAAGCTTCTATGAACGTTATTTGTGGATGTACTTTTCCTGTCTTCAATAACTTTAGCATAATTTACTCAATAATACAACCATTAGTAAAAATATAGAAAGAGCTTACTAAATTTTCTTGGATAATTCAAAAATATTTTTCAGAATAGTTGGGGCTGTTTATAGTTCATCAAACATGGTATTAGTGTGTTTAGCTTTCTCAAGTCTAACACTTATTTTCATCTTTTATCATTTCCCAATTTGATGGATATAAGGATAAAATCATAGAGATGTTTAAATTTGCATTTCTCCTTAATATTTGTGACTCAGAAAAATTTTTCACGTGGTTATTTATGGCTTCTAATGCTGACTTTTAAATTATTTATTTCTATCCTTTGGTCACTTTATCTGTTGGGGAATGACTTATTGATTTAGGTACTGGTGACTCTCTCCTAGATATTAGTGTTTTCTTAGAGATGCAAAGGAGTTTTAGTGACCCAACAGTTTGCTTATTATTCTAAGTCCATTGATTTAGTTTGTGCAAAAGGTTTTAAATTTTATTTAATTAAATCTTTCACTTTTGTGAACTCCAATTGACTTCTTAAATGGAACCTGACCATTGCTTGAAAATGTTTAACATATGTACATATGTGTATATGTGTGTGTTCTGCCCCTCTAATTATATGAACTATATTAAGAATTTCTGGTGATGCCAGCTTTTAGATAATAAAAACTGTTTCTAACAAAGGCTAAGATCTCATCTTAAAGCTAGGAAAGGTCACTCTCCAGTGTGTCTTCTAGAGATATTCTGCAACTTCATGCCATTAAAAAAGGAATACAACCACACATATTTATGAGAAAAAGGATTAGATGGTCTATTGAAGTCTTTAACAGAATAAAAGGACTAAATTAGGAATAGACTCCATTTGTACCCCTGTGAAATAAGATAGGGATTCTTCACTGTTTAGTTCCTCTCAATATTCCAGCTATCTGTGAGTCCAGAACAAAAATGGTAGCTATAACTCAACTCATGTCCCTATAATTTTCAACTCTCAGACACTTCCTTGGAGGTGTGAGTTAGAGGAAAGGAACTGCAGATGTTACTCCTACTAGTCATAACTGTTGTGCTATTATTTTTCCACATAATGGGTGAAAATCCTGTCACATCTTCCTGTTGTGTGCCCTCTCCTCTCTTTCAAGAGAAACTTCTATCTTTCCCTTTAGGGGCAAAAAGTAGCCCATGAGACTCAATCTTAATTTGGCTTCCTCTCTTCTCACATTGGAAAGAAATATAACTCTCTTGTATTTTTATTGATTTAGGAATGGAAGAATTTAGGAATTAGCTTACTTGGTCTTGTGAAAATCAATTATTAAATTTTCAATGTGAGCATTTACACCAGGAAATTAGTGAATGCTAAACATTATGGCTTAGTTTATTGTTTTATTGATTATATGGACTTAAGAAAACAATTGAGAAAATGTTAAAAATATAGATTAAGCTCAAAAGCATGTCATCTGTATATTTTCAGAGAGGTGATAGTTAAACTTTTACCAGCCTACTTTTGTTAGGCTCCTTTCACTGTGGTCAGCCTATGCCACATATAAAGTAATTTTGTGTGTGTATGTATATATAAATATAAATATCTATATATATGTATATAGATATATATAGATATATAGATATATGTCTGTGCACACACATACATGCATATTAATCTCTCTACATAAATTTATGCAAACATTTGCATACAAACATAGATATAAAATAAAGATAAAGTTATTAATAGTAGAAGGCAGCAACAACTAGAGAGGGGAAATCTGGAAAGATCTTAAGTAGAAAGTAGCATTTCTGCTGAACTTTGGAAGGAACTATGGATTTAGGGAGATAGAATTAAGAAGGAAGTATATTCTAGGCATGAAGGGCAGCATATAAAGAAGGGCAATTTGACCAGTTTGGTTGCAATGTAGTGTAAGTAGCAAGAAAAATGTGCAATAAGACTGGAAGTTTAGGGGGAGAACAGATTTTGAAAGGATTTTTACATCAAACATAGGAGTTTTTATGTGATCTTGGGACAATTGGAAGTCACTGGAGTTTGTTTAATAGAGAAGTAAGGTGGCCAGATTTGTGAGTTAGTAAAATCACTTTGATATTAATGTGCTGAATAGATTAGAAAGGAGAAAAAATTGAGGGATGGGGAGCAATTAAAAGGCAATTGGAATAGTTTAATAATTCAGATGAAAGACTAAACTAGGGATTGGAGAAAGGGTATGTAAGACATGAGATAGCGGGAGAAACAACAAGATTTGGCAACTGAGAGAGTGGGGGAGGATATAAATGAGAAATCAAGGTCGATACTATGGTTGTGAATCGTTCTGATTCATGACAATATTAATTTTTGGCTAATCAATTGGCCAAAACTGGTCTACATGATAAGAATCAGAAAAAAATGATATTTCCAATTATTTTTATTGTACTATTGGCAAGATCATTGCTAATAAGTTTGTATATTTATATCAATAATAATCAGTTTATTTTTGTGTATGTGTATTTCTGCCACTGAACTTGTAAATAAGGAATTCTTAACCAGGATCTAATGAATTAAAAATGATAACTACATTTTGACATAATTTCTTTTCTATGTATCTTTATGTACTTTATTTTATGCATTTAAAACCATTATTCTGAGAAAAGATGTATAAGTTTTACCAGACTACCAAAGGAATCCATGATATAGAAAATACTGTGACAAAAGAGATTGTTTTGTATGATATTAACACTGGTAAACAAAATTACTACTTTCCAATGTGGAAATTTATGGAAATCTAAATAGAAGTAAATTAAAATTTACTATTTTGTCTTTGGAAAATATTACTGAAGCTATATTATTTACTATATTGTCTTTGGAAAATATCATTGAAGCCCAGAAAAGAGAGAGCAGCAGGCAGCACAATGTTCTGGGCCTTAATTCAGGGAGTAGGACAGTGACTAGAGTGTTTGTCAGGTTAAGAAGACCTGAGTTAAAATCTGGTTTTGAACACTTACTAGTTTTGTGACCCTCTACAAATCACTTTTAAGTGCAAAATTGGGGTGATAGTAGTGTCTGTTTCCTAGGGAAGTTGCAAAGTTCAAATGAGATAGTATTTGTAAAGCACTTAGCACAATGCTTTGCAGGCACTTAAATGTGTGTTCTATTCCTTTTCTTCCTTCTAAGTAAGAGTAGAAAATTTAAGTTCTCCGAGTTCTTATTGTATTGTATTATGAAGGGAATTTTACCATTTTTCTAATTCAGAATCCATGGACTTGTTAAAATTTTTGCATCCCTTTTCATCCCCTCCCTTTTTAAAAAGTATTTTGACCCTGCAAAAGTCAAATTTACTGTAAAATTTCATTTCGTTATGTACAGAAATTAAGAATTGGAAGGAAGCTCCAATTCCAATTAGAAGAATCTAATCTAGGTTACAGTTAAATCAATATCCCAGATGAGACATTCCTGGCATGAGTTAAGTGTTTTGGTGAGTAAACAGCAGTGGTAAGATTCTACTCTAGGTCTCCAGTTCATGAACTCAATGGTTTTTCTATTGTCCAGCATTTTGTTGGTAGTGTTTCTGGGAGTGAACTGGAGAATGTAAAACCTTCAAACTAAAGTTCTATTAAAGCTCCAGTCACAGATTAAATATTTCTGTTAACATTTGACTGATTACATCATTTTTTGAAGTTCAGATTTTAATAAGATATTATCAAGCCTAAGAATAAACAAAGCTAATCAGGTCCACATTCCTATTTCCTCCCTTTACATAAAATAATAAGTGAATTTAAAGCTATTTTTTGGCTTTCTAATATCTGCTAAATATAGATGAATTATTGAATGTATATTTGTTCTTAGACTCATTTGAAAGCAAATATTTACAAGACTTTTCTATTATAATCTTATTTTAATATCTCAACTGAAAAGGATCCATAACATGCAATGTATGTATTGGAATGTAGTATTGATGAAACAATTCAAAATTAATTAGCTGATTCTATTAAGAGTTTCTTGAAAATAATTTTGAGAATAAAAATGTTATCTTCTTTGTTATATTTTAATAGAGTTTTAATGATAAATAATAAAGTCTCATATACACTTTTACAAAGTTTTTATTAATGTATCATTTAGGTTTTTTTTAACACAATACCAGAAATGGCACTAATAAGCATTTATGAACAACTTAGCAAGTTTGATGATTGATTCTAGGTTCACAAGGAGTTTACCTTTTATCGGGTATATCTATGTTTATGTCTATGTCAACATTTATATATTTCATCTTTGGTGTTTATCTTCATCCAACTCTGACCTGGTGACTCCAAGAAGCTATAGCATATGTAGCAACTACACCCTAATAAAAATGTCTTGCCAGATGGACTAAACAAGGTTGATCACACCTGTTGGGGAAATAGAAGGATATCTATCCCAAGTGTTTAAAGATTTGTCCAAGTAGAATGGGTGAATGAAAATTTGCTTTAAAAGCCTTGAGGGCTTTAGGAGCTTCAGAGGACCTAGAGCTTGGTCAGACACTGAAAAGGCCACTGTATCTTGGAGCATTGCTAATCATCTTGGCTTTTGTCTTGTCCCTGGACTTCAATGACTGTGGAAGAGAGAGTGACTACTTTGTGCAACTCTATCTCACTTTCTAATTCATAGACAAGCCAAGATTTCTCCCTGTGATGTTATAGATCCTTATTGAGAGGACAAACAACAACAGTCTCATATACATATATGCATTATATTCAATAAAAGACAATATGCAGAGTATTAATAGCTTGGAGGAACAGGAAAATCCTTATATTGGAAGTGTCACTGTAAATGAACTTTGAAGGAAAAGAAGGATTTCTTAATGTTCGAGGTGAGGAGGGAGTGTTTTGGAATATTTAGGGCAGCTTGTGCAAGAGAAGGGAGAGGTAATATTGTATTTGAGAAACATCAAGAAAACTAATTTGATTGGAATCAAGAATATTGTGAAAGGAAATAGACCCAGAGAGTCTTTTTCAGTTGATTTTTTTATTGTTTCACATTGAGATGTCTTTCTAGGAAAGGAGTTAAAATTTGTTTCTCTAGACATCTCTAATGTAGTAAAAATACATTAAGTACTAACATATATATATATATATATATATATATATATATATATATATATATATATATATATATATATACATATATATGTATAGTACATTTATCTTGGATGACTTAGACCAGATACTGCTTGATCTCACTAATTTCTCCTAGTTTCCTAAAGGAAATACATGTATTCTTCCATCTCTCCCTATCTTCTTCTTTTTTCTTCTTTCTTTACTTATTTCTTCCCTCCTCCCTTCCTCCCCTTTTTCCCTGTCTCCCTTTTCTCCTGTCCTTCCCTACATCCCTTTCCTTACTGTCTTTTCTCCTGTCCATTTTATAACCATTCTTTTCCTTCCTTCCTTCCTTCCTTCCTTCCTTCCTTCCTTCCTTCCTTCCTTCCTTCCTTCCTTCCTTCCTTCCTTCCTTCCTTCCTTCCTTCCTTCCTTCCTTCCTTCCTTCCTTCCTTCCTTCCTTCCTTCCTTTTTATCACAAAACTTATCTGGGACCAAGCCCCAAACTGAAAAAGCAAATTTTTCTGTTGTATCTCTTAGGTACATGAACATCAGCATTCTTTTAAAATAGGATCTTGCCTTGGTCATCAATCTACTGTGTTTGGTCACATTCAAGATAGTGACATATATTCACTTCCATGTCAGTGGAAATAAATGATGTTGATATTTTGATATGTTTGTCCTTACATGAAAATGTCAGACATTTGATGCATAATTGACAATGTATTGAGTATTAGCTCTTATTACTCAGTTTTAACACATTTTTGTATATCTATTACCTGCTAGGTCTGAATGTTGTGCCAAACATAATCATAAAGCAAGAGAATAGAAATAGAAACTGGTTGAAGACTTATTAAGAAGTAGTCAATCTGGGAGGAAAAAAAAAAGCATTCAAGGGAAATAATGGCAAGTGGGAAATAAAATATCATCAAAGGTAAATTGGCCTAAATAAAAAAATATTTCTTGACAAAATCTTGAAGACAATATGGGAACAATTCAGTAAATATATTCAGGAAGAGAATTTTCCTTGGAGGGCAAAAGGGAATGCTAAGAATAAAATAAATCATGGAGTTTAGGATCTCTGCTTAGTCATCAGTTAAAAAAAATCATATGTATATGTATATGTATATATGTACTCATAGATATATACACATATCTATTTACATATCTATATGTATACATGTTATCTCTATCTATCTATCCATTCTATCATCTATCTATACCATACATGCATACAGATACAGACTTGCATATGCACACATATCTCTTGTCTGTGTGACCATAGGCAGGTAATTTAACCTCTAAGTACCCCCAGGCAACTCTAAAACTGTAAGCTGTAAAATAATTATTACTCTTGAAGTAGTGGAGGAAATTTTCTCCTTGTTAATCCCCTGCACTCTGAAATCAAATATTTGAACCAAAACAATGGCAAAATTGTATATTTACATAAAAAGAGTAATGGAAAAAAAAACATAAATTTCAGTTTCTTGTTATATCTACAGGATGCCAATGCAACCAGCTCATTTAAATCTAGTTTTCTAAAAAAGCCATATAAACAAAACAAAACACATCATTCATTTTACTGGAGGATAAGGAAACATTAAAATGACTTTTTGTTTGTGTAGATGTAAAAGCTAACTGATTGAATACATTTTTCATTTTTCATCCAACTGCTGTGATATTGTATAAATACACTCTCACTAAATAAAATATAATTTGACAGTACTGACAATAACTGAAATTTAGTAACTAAAGTCTTAGTAAGAAAGAGAGCAAAGAATAAGTCAGAAGATGAAGTTCTTATTCATAAACAGTTATTTGTGTTTTCTAGGGACTTAAAATAACTAATGTAACTTCCAAGGCTGTCTTAAAGTGGATACTAAAATATTTGGAAATATAAAACCCAGACAATTTTCTGTGTATTTTATTGACAAGAAGTCAAATATCCTGATATTTGAAATGCCAAGTGGATACAACTTGAAATTCTCCAGAGGAGTTATTTATCCTCTTGGAGAGTTATTTAAATCCATATTTAAGTCTCATCCCATAGTATATATGTTTTCCTCCCTGGGATTTGGGAAAGTACAAAGGAACTGAAGATTTAGGGATTTAAAGTCATTTTATTTGCCTGTCTTCAGGATGGTGTCTTCAGGTCCTTTAAAACTCACATACAAACATACACACATGCATACATTCACATTTACACAGAAGCCTGTTTAGAAGAGGTGATTATTTTTTAGATTAATACCATCTGAGTATTAATTTTGGGTAGATATATGAGATCAATGGTTAAATTTTATTAGCTCAGTGAGTGAACCTGTTGTTCTTGGAGTGGATTCTATTCTTCACATTTCTTAGTGTTATCTATTTTCAATTGTAATTAAAACTAAACAAAACCAAAGCTAAAAGAATTTCTACTCTTCAGAAACATCAGAACCATATACTAATCAAATTGGCAGTGAAAAGTAAGTTTTCCAATAGAAAAATCAACTTGTTATTAGACTTCTTGAACTTTCATTTTCCTTTTGCCATCATCCTTCTCAACTGGCCCCTTATTCCTCATTCTTAGAGAATGCAAGTTTAATAAAGAAATATTATCTCTCAGTTATATTGTCATGGGGTAAACGGGAGAGTAAGGAGAGGCTCAAGGGAATTACTAATTTGATTTAAAGGAAGTGGGTTCAGACTACCTAGTATATATGAACACTTCTGGCCACCAGGTATTAGGATTTTACATTATGGAGTTTATAGTAAGGGATGCACACTCCAAAGTCTGTTATAGCTGCAATCCATTTTTAATGCTTTGTGTCAGGCATCCCTGCTGCCCTCTAACCATTCTTTAATAATAAGACAAAAGTGATATTTTAGGGTAACAGTTAATAAATAATGTGACTTATCCAATCACACCTTTCACTAAAATATTATTATCTTTTGGCAGATTCATTACTGTAGAAGCATCAGAATCTGATGAAACATTCTCTAATTCTACCACTAGTACATTTTCCATAGTTGTCTCTCTTTTAATTTAATTCTTCCACTATGAAAGCATACTGTCCATTGCAATTATGGAATGAACATTTAATCTAGCATAACTAAGGCATTTTAATCTTTTCTTTTGGAAAAACGATTAAATGGTCCTAATATTGCTATGATATGCATTCATTTAATCCGAACTTACCAAATCAAAGTTTCCTTTGTTCTAATAACTAAAAGTTAAAACAAACTAAGTCTGAAACAGTGGTGGGGCTTCCCTGTCTCAAAGTGTGATATGTATAGGTTAACTCTCCTTGAATTGAAAGTACTCAAGACCCACCTTGGACAGAGGTTATCCTGGAGGTGGGGAACTGCAGGAGATGTTTTTATAGTTGCTGCAGGAATGTTGATTTATAGCCTATTACACTCATCCCAAAGTAATAAATCTTTGGCTTTTTATGACACAGTGGTAAGGTAGATTTTTAGATCAGTTAAAAGGTCTATCTGACTTTATTGAAAAAAAAAGTTAACCTTTCAAAATCCAAATTCAAAATTCAAAATCCAAAAAAACCCCATTAACTATGGTGCCACATTTTCTCTGCATACAGTTATGGGGTTAAAAGGAGTATATACCCTAAATGTTAGTGACGAGCTATTGTTATATTACTATTATTGTACGTGAAATCTTATCTCCTTTAATTACTTCACTAAAATTATACAAGCCATTTTTTAAACACTGTGTTGTTTCTAAAAAGGTCTTACCACCATGATATACTTAATTAGGTTAATGTATTTGTCATTATGTTTTTACTTAGGGAACATATGGCATTTTTTTGGTAATATTCCAATGGAAGAATGAGGCATCTACTTCTTAAATTCCTCCTCTTTTTTATCATAATTATCGAATACCTCTTCTCGCAATGTATTGTAACCACCATCATATTGTTAGCTTTTCAAATAAGAGGACAACTGAAGTTATTTTTTTCTAGTGGTATTCTTTCCTCCACTCCAGATGATTTCACATTTATTTCATATTAGTACCAACACTAGATCCTCAAAGGAGGATGTTGATTTGGTGAACTTATTTCAGTAAGGCAAATCGCATTTTACCTGCTTTCACCAGAAATAGCAATCTGATGGAGTATTTTCTGAACATATATATGCATATATACATTGTTTTTCAAGAAGAATATATGTTTTGCTTGCCATGCTAGCTACATGTACTTCAATACTATAAGAATTTTTAAAAAATCTTCATAAAACATAAATCAGGATTAATACTGATAGACTAGGATTGTCAGGAAGAAATTATGCCTTGTTATTTCGTAGATATTTCTGTTATGGCAATGGTGAAGAAAATGTACATAGGCCCTAACTGGCTAATTCTATCCCTAATGGATGAGATATACTTTGTTTATGTATCTTTTTTTTATTAGCCACGGAGTAAGTCTCAATTGTGGCACTGTGTTGACAGCCTGGGGTAGCCTTCTTGATTACATAGGTAAAAGATTATATGTTAAACTGAATAGAAAGCTGATGGTGATGTGCAGGTTAAATGCATTTAATTAGCTGCTCATTCACAATTTCAATTTATTATTTTTCCCTAAAGATAGTGGAGAACAGGAGAATGAGGGTATGTGTAGGAGTGGGAGGTGGAGCTGGGAGAGATTAGGTTATTTTTCTTTTTCTCAGAAGAAACAAGTCAGGAAACCTCGATGTACAGTGAACCCTGCATTTCCAAATAGGTTGAATAGGTTGAATTTGTAAGAATGGTTTGTGTTAATATCCTCTCTCTAGTATGAACTTTTGAATTTACTGGATATAACTTTAAGTCCTGCAATAATATAAAAATAGAGAAATAACAATTGAAAATAACATTCAGTGAACATGAAAACGAGGAAAGACGATATAATTCTAAATTGCTTATTAGGAGAATAACCATCAATTCTCTACCCTGGTTCCCAGACCTCATAGAAGCTGAAGGAGAAATGTATAGGGGGACTATTTGATGTGAACTTTGGTTTTGAAAACTGCCACTCAATTCTAGTCCCAGTTTAGCCTTTCCCCATTATCCATATTCTGGCTCAAATATTTTCATGTGTCTTTAGGCAGAGTATACACTGCAATTGACTTATGATCAATATTATATGAATGGGGAAGAATAGACATACTATTTAGCATCTCTTTCATCTCAAATAGCTGATTTTACCTCTTGAACTAACAGAGAAACACTGGGAATATTTTAGGATTAAATGATCTGTTAAGAGTACATGCCCTGACAGTGAAACAAAGTTTCTGAAGAGATAGGGAAAATGTAATAATTAATCATATATGTGACCATCCTAATATAGTGTGGAAGGCCTAGTCTGTTTGTTTTTTATAATAAAAATGTAGATTTAATATCATTGGAAAGCCTCTGTAGGAGAGGCCATTTTGATATATATACACACACACACACACACACACACACACACACACACATATATATATATATATGTAAATGAACAGCAGACAATAAGTTTTCTTACTATATGTCACTCAAGGATTCAAGTCCATTTTTTAACTTAAAAGGAACTGAACCAACTTCCCATTCTTTATGAGTTAGAAATGCTAATAGTTGGTAATACAAGTATCTTTTCCTTAAACTATAGTGCTCAAACTAAGACTTGTCCTAAGTACAACCACTGAATAGAATATTTAGAAATGGATCAGGGTTTAGTGAGTGACCTATACTACTGACCAACTTCTCAATTGATATTTGGGACAATAATTAAGATGGAGAAATAATTGAACCTATATGATCTAATATAATGGTAGGAACATAGAGAAATTGGGAGACGATTAAAAATAATTTCCCATTTTCTTCCCCTTCCTTTGAATACCTCTTTCTCTCATCATTCTCCCAAGATATACATAGTCCTTTATTTGATTATGAGCAAAAATGACTATTAAATATTTATTGGCTTGAATTTAACTGAATTAAATTTCCATAAACTTTTTCAAGAAACTGGGTAAGATGGGCTCACATTGTAACCCACATTCCTGGGAGAAGTTGAATTTGGTGTGGATTGCATGAATTTAGGAGTTCTCAGGTTCTACAGGCTTGAAGGCATTTGTATCAAGTCTAAAGTTGACATGATAAGCCCCAGGTAGCAGAGGGCCACTATCTTTCCTAAGAAAGAACAAATGGTCTGAGTTTAGGGAGGATGGAAAAGATTGAAGCATCCATACTGATTATCACTGGAATCAGTTCATAAATTACCATAGTAGATGAGATAGGAAGATACAGTCTCAAATAAAGACAAAACAAAACACTCCTATATAAAGAAACTATCTAAATTCAGGGTGCAGGAATAGAAGGAAGAGGTGGAAAGAGGTAATTTTCAACACATACACATTTTCTTCTTTATGCCATTAGGAAGGTGAATTACTAGGTTTTGTATAGTTGGAACAGAATTTAATAATAATATGTTTTTATCAGTTCATCTTGCTTATCTTCAATTTTCTGTATGTATTTGGTATCTATGAAAAGATAGGGTGGTAAAATGTAAAATGTATGGACTTGAATCAAAAGACTTGAGTTCCAATCCTTATTCTGTCACTAATTTATTGTGTGACCTTAAATATGTCACTTTGATTCTCTAGATTTTGGTTTTCACATGACTAAAAAAAATAATAATAGTTTTATGAGATCTCATACAGTTTCTGTGGGGAAAGTTTTTTTTTTTTTTTCCATAAGATGTAAAGTAGTATGCAAACATGTTGTTATAATATGTTCATATATTTTACAGTAAATGACTATCTACCAGAATATAGCACTATATTATATAGATGCACATTTTAATATTTTATTTTTTAAAATTAATTTTATAATTATAACTTTTTTTTGACAGTACATATGCATAGGTTTTTTTTTTTTTTTTTACAACATTATCCCTTGTACTCCCTTCTGTTCTGAATTTTTCCCCTCCTTCCCTCCACCCCCTCCCCTAGATGGCAGGCATTCCCATACATATTAAATATCTTATAGTATATCCTAGGTACAGTATATATATGCAGAATCGAATTTTGTTGTTGTTGTTGTTGTTGTTGTTGTTGTTGTTGTTGTTGTTGTTGTTGCAAAGGAAGGATTGTATTCGCAAGGTAAAAATAATCTGGGAAGAAAAACAACAAAAAAAAAATGCTCACAGTTTACACTCATTTCCCAGTGTTCCTTTTCTGGGTGTAGCTGATTCTGTCCATCATTGGTCAATTGGAATTGGATTAGCTCTTCTCTATGTTGAAGATATCCACGTCCATCAGAATACATCCTCATTCAGTATCATTGTAGAAGTGTATAATGATCTCCTAATTCTGCTCATTTCACTCAGCATCAGTTTATGTATGTAAGTCTCTCCAAACCTCTCTGTATTCATCCTGCTGATCATTTCTTATGGAGTAATAATATTCCATAACATTCATATACCATAATTTACCCAACCATTCTCCAATTGATGGACATCCATTCATTTTCCAGTTTCTAGCCACTACAAAAAGAGCTGCCACAAACATTTTGAAACATACAGGTCCCTTTCCCTTCTTTAGTATTTCCTTGGGATATAAGCCCAGTAGTAGCACTGCTGGGTCAAAGGGTATACACATTTTGATAATTTTTTGGGCATAATTCCAGATTGCTCTCCAGAATGGTTGGATTCTTTCACAACTCCACCAACTATGCATCAGTGTCCCAGTTTTCCCACAGCCCTTCCAATATTCATCATTATTTGTTTGTGTCATTTTAGCCAATCTGACAGGTGTGTAGTGGTATCTCAGAGTTGTCTTAATTTGCATTTCTCTGATCAATAGTGATTTGGAACACTCTTTCATATGAGTGGAAATAGTTTTAATTTCATCATCTGAAAATTGTCTGTTCATATCCTTTGACCATTTATCAATTGGAGAATGGCTTGATTTCTTATAAATTAAAGTCAATTCCCTGTATATTTTGGAGACGAGGCCTTTATCAGAACCTTTAACTGTAAAAATGTTTTCCCAATTTGTTACTTAACTTCTAATCTTGTTTGCATTAGTTTTGTTTGTGCAAAAACTTTTTAATTTGATGTAATCAAAATTTTCTATTTTGTGATCAATAATGATCTCTAGTTCTCCTTTGGACACAAATTCTTTTGTCCTCCACAAGTCTGAGAGGTAAACTATCCTATGTTCCTCTAATTTATTTATTATCTCGCTCTTTATGCCTAAATCTTGGACCCATTTTGATCTTATCACATTTTAATATTTTAATAGAGATATTTTTTTGGAATTGAGAATATTGTTAATTTGAGGCTGATGTCTAACCAATATAAAATTGTGGAATGCCTATGAACATGTTTTATTTTACATTGGACAGACATAAGGGTCAAGGACTTTTGGGACTTGGAGACAGATAAAATTTTTTGTTTGCTTTAGAAAAATAAAAAGATCTATTATATTTCCTAGAAGAAATGTCCTAAGTGGCAGAAGTAAAAAAAGGCTTTAGACTTAAGTTTTTTAAAAAGATAAAATAGACACATAGTAAAACTATTAATAAATATTCCTATTAAAATTTAACTTTAATAATGGCATCTAATCTTAAGTTGTAGGTTTTGGGATAGTTAAATCATTTTTATAGCTTAAAAATTCAAACAAACAGCTGTGATTAAGAAATGCTAGTATCTGAAAAGCATGGCATGAACTGAAATTTAAGAGCTTAAGAAAAAAGAACTTTCTTTAAACATGAAATTTATTCTTTAAATGTAAAATTTATCATTTGGTATTTTTTAAAAAGTACATGTTAAAATGGGCAGGAACCCACTTAATATCTCATGTTTTGAGAAGCAAATAATTATGGTTGTTATTCCAATGCTGGATTCAACTCAAATTTTTAGGTTCCTCAAGGATTTAGAAGGTTGCCCTGTGGGTTTGTGATTGGCCAGGGTAGTTGATTGGCTGTTATTTTTGTCCTAGAAGAGGTTTATTGTATTGTCTTCAATGCTCCTTACTGTGCATACATTCTATTTGGTCTTTTTAGTCATTTAGAAGTAGTTGGGTGACTACTTAGAATAGAAAATAATTCTAATGACTGGATTTTGTACCTTTATCATATTTCTTCTCCCTGTGTTTCTTCCTTGTCCTCTGCTTCTGCCTCCTTTCCCTTAGAAAAGAGAAAATTTTAAATGCAATTAAAGTAGCTATTTCAAAGAATCTTGTTTTATAAAGAGGACAAAAATCACTCTACTTTTTTTTAATAGAAGGTAAGGTGTTTGTTAGTATGGGAATAGAAGCTTTCTAAAGGCAGACGTTTTCTGGCTGTCTGAAATGATGAGGGGAAGCTAAAGTAGTCAAAATATCATGAAAATAATTAGTTAAAACTTCAACCTTAACCATCAGGGTACAGGAGCTTTATGTTGCGGGGAAAAAAATTTTATGTCCTTCAAGTATGCTTTGAGTATTTAACCCTAGATAATTATTTCTTCAGAAAAGAAACACAGAATTGAGGTTGTGATTGCTATTATAATATATAAACATATGAAAACATTGTAAATTCTTTTTTCTCCCTCTTTTCTTCAGAAATCTATGTCTGTACATGTGAATTCAAGTTATTACCTGCAAAAAGAAAAAGTGCTCTATTAACCCTATTTTCTTCTATTAATATCACCCCCCAAATATTAATACTGAATACATTCCCCTTACTTTGTCTCATGTATTTCATTTTTTGATTGCTATCACCATCTGCCTTCTCTACTCTTATTCACAAGCTACTGAAAAGAGGTGGCAAAAACCACTCCACTGGATATATTATACATTCATATTATCCAACTTTAACTAGGTTCTCACTATAGCACAGCAATCATTTTGTCCTTTCATCTCTTCCATGTAAAGTTTTCTACATTTTCTCTTCTCTCTTTAAGCCTGACAAAATCCTCCTCTTCCTCTCAAAGCTGAGCAATCCCCTTTTACTGCAATGTGAAAACTGATAACCAAAGCCCCAGCTTCTCTCTTCATTTAAAAACTTCTATGTCTCTTTTCCTTAGTTTCACACAATGGTATTTCTCTTTATCAAGGTCAATGCCTTTGCATTTATCCTTGTTTCTACCATGGCCTGGTTTTCAGAAGTTCTCAACATCAACCATCCCTTATTGGAACTGTTTTTAAAAAATAACTCATTGTCTCATTTCATATAGCACAACATTATTTTTATACTTTCCTAAAAGGCAATTTATCTGACCAATCATCCCTAGTTGTTGGACAACATTTTAATTTCTAATTTTTTTTTGCCATCATTAAGAGTTGCTCTAAATATTTTTGTACATAAGAAACCATTTCCTCTTTCTTTAATCTCTTTTGGGTATAAATGTAATGGTGGTATATACAAATAGTGCATTTCCTGTTTAGCAATGTTTTTTTTTTTCTTGGTATAATTCCAAATCACCTTCCAGAATAGCTGGAGCCAATATAGATAAGATCATGAGCCAACCAACAGCATTAATGTGTTTATTTTCCCACAGTTCTTCTGACAGTGATAATTTTAAAATTTTATTTTGGTCATTTTTGACTCTCTCATGGATGTAAAGTAGAAGGTCAGAACAGTTTTAATTTTCATTTTTCTAACTAGTAGTGATTTGGGACATTTTTCTATATAGCTATAGCCTAGATTTATTCCTTTAAGAATGTTCTGTTTAAGGATGATTTCAGAAAGGCTTGGAGAGACTTAGATGAACTGATGCTGAGTGAAATGAGCAGGATCAGGAGATAATTATACACTTCAACAACAATACTATGTGATGATCAATTCTGATAGACATGGTTCTCTTCAACAATGAGATGAACCAAATCAGTTCCAACAGAGCAGTAATGAACTGAACCAGCAACACCCAGAGAAAGATCAGGGAGATGACTATGAACCACTATATTCTATTTTTGTCCACCTGCATTTTGGATTTCCTTCACAGGCTAATTGTACACTATTTCAAAGTCCGATTCTTTTTGTATAACAAAACAACTGTTTGGACATGTATACATATATTATATTTAATTTATACTTTAACATATTGAACATGTATTGGTCAATCTGTCATTGGGGGAGGGGAAGGAGGGAAAAAATTAGAACAAAAAGTTTGGCAATTGTCAATGTTGTAAAATTACCCATGCATATATCTGGTAAATAAAAACTATTAAAAATAATATTCTGTTTAAGAATATTCTGATATCTTTAGGTTACTTATTAATCTTGGTATTCTAGAATGATAATGAAATCTTAGGACTTAGAGTAGCCTAGGCCCTCACAAATATACCAGGAAAGCTTTAAAATGCATTACACGAAATAATGATAAATTAAGCTAAGCTTAACTATTAACTTTTCCATTTAGTCCAGGACTGTTATCCCTTTCTCCCCATTAAAACAAAAACAAATTCCAAAATATAACAAAACAAAACCCTTGCAAGAACACTTGTGAAACTCTGAGCAGAGGTAACCCAGAAAGGCAAAGGTAAAAGAGTCCCAAAATGTAAGTCCTTATATCAGGAGACTGCTATAACAACATCCAAAAATCAAGTAGTCTGCCTTGGAATCCAAATGGAGACAGGGTTAGAACAGTGCCTAGTGTAACCACAAGATCTATATTTAAAACATTGGGAAAAATGGAAATACTCAGGCAACCAATACTTGATCCAGCTTACAGGTCATTATTGCTCAACACAGAATCAAAATAGCCTGGTCTGACCCAAATAAGGCAAAACCAAAACAAAACAAAACAAAAACCCCACCTCTCAAATACAAATAAACTTCCAAAACTCAAAGCAGCACTGGGCAGCTCAGGTACCATGATGAAATCATTGTAGGAATAAAGGCCAGAAATAGTTGGTTAATACTACTTGGTTGAATCTCCTGTAGAGTTATTGTATGGAAAAGAGCTAACACAGAGAGAGAAAGACAGAGAGAGATACAGTAACAGATCATTTTAGAGAAAGAATGGCACAGAAAAAGAGGTAAACTCCAATTCTAAGTTGTACCAGGAAGCCAAGAGGTAAACATAAAGTACAAGAATATTCAAAAGTCCACATAATGCCTCAAAATCTTGTCCATAAGCACTGAAATAATACCTGTAAAAAATGAAACAAGACAAAATGTAATATTAAAAGAAATGACAATTTAGGAAAAAATAATGAAAATAGAAATTAATAGCTTATAACAAATGAAGAATTAAATACTCTGAAAATTATAATGAGCTAAACAGAAGAAAATGATACTGTGAGGCAACAAGGAAATTGTTTTTAAAAATCTATACATTATAAAAAAAAACAAGATGTAGTTCTGGGGATGGAGTCAAATTGACCAAGTAAAGTCAGAAAGCTTCTTGAGCTCTCCCAGTTTCCCTCAAAAGCCATAAGCAAGCAAGCCTCTGAGCATAGTCTGAAGGAATGAAATCCCTCTCCAGCTAAAGATAGATTGAAAAAACTTCAAGAAAGGACAGTGTCACTAGGATGAAAGGGTGTTTAGCCCTGTGTAGATAAACTTTGGGAAAGCTGGTAAGAGGGTCTTAATCATAGGAAATCAACAACTAGGACCCTTCTGAAGGCAAATTCTGGGAAACTAGGCTGTTTCCTGAACTGAGCAGGCAAAGCTATCATCTATAAACACAAGGGGCCACTGTGCTCAAAGCCAAGGCTCAGAGCTGCTCAAGAAGCTTGGAACAGCACTACCTTTCTTTACCCCAAGAGGAGTGCTCCACCTTAAAAGAGAGAGAGAGAGAGAGAGAGAGAGAGAGAGAGAGAGAGAGAGAGAGAGAGAGAGAGAGAGAGAGAGAGAGAGAGAGAGAGAGAGAGAGAGAGAGAGAGAGAGAGAGAGAGAGAGAGAGAGAGAGAGAGAGAGAGAGAGGAAAGAAAACAAGAAACAAAAAAGAATCTTGATCATATTAAGCTATTATAGTGATAGGGTAGCAGACAAAACAAACTCAGATGAACACAGAATATCCATAGAAGAGATCTCAAAGAATGAGATAAATCAGGCTTAAAGCTGAAGAGGCTTCTTGGAAGTACTCATAAAAGATTTCAAAAGAAAAAGAAAAGATAAAAGAAAAAAATTGGAAAAGAAATGAGAGATATGTATGAAAGAGTCAATAGTTTGCAAAAGGAAGGAAAAATTGTCTGAAGAAAATAATTCCTTAAACAGTAGAATAAATCAAATAGAAAAAAGAGATACAAAAGATAACTGGAGACAATCACACATTAAAAACTAAAACAGAGCAAATGGAAGCTATTGGTTTTGTGGGATGGCAAGAATCAGTCAAACAAAATAAAAAAGAATGAAAAAATAGAAGAAAATATAAAATACCTCAAAACAGCCAACCTGGAAAATAGATCCAGAAGAGACAATTTTGAAATTATTGGCCTACCTGAAGGTTATGACTCAAAAAAGAGCCTGGATCATCAAGGAAAACTACCCCAATGTTTTAGAAACAAAGGGGGAAATACTCATTGAAACAGTTGATATATCACCTCTGGAAAAACACATGGAAATTCTCAAGGAACAGTGTCTTCAAATTGACTAAATTTGACACAGTTCTTTATATAGTTTAGAAATGAGACCTTTACCAGAAATACTGGCTGGAAAGATTTTTTCCCATCTTTAATTAAAAAGTTTTTGCACCAACAAAACCAACTGAAACAAGATTAATAGGGAAGTACAAAGCTGTGGAGTTATAAAATGATGCCCATCAGCTGGAGAATGGCTGTGAAGGTAATGGAATAATGAACAAGTTGATTATAGAAAAGCCTAGAAAGATTTATATGAACTGATGCTGAGCAAATAACAGCAAGAATGTGCAATGATCAAGTATGAAAGACTTTGTTCTTCTCAGTGGTTCAGGGAATTGACAAAGTCAATTGACTTTGGGCAGAAAATGCCATCTTCATCCAGAAAAAAAGATCTAAGGAGACTGAATGTAAATCAACACATGCTACTTGTTTTTTCTATTTTTTTCTCTCCCATGGTTTTTGCCTTTTGCTTTGATTTTTCTCTCCCAATATGATTCACAAAGCAATGTGTATTAAAAATAAATAAACTCACTACAAAACCAAAAGAGATTTAAAAAAAAGTAATAGGAAATGTAAGGCATCTACTATGAAAAAAATTACCTGAACTGGGACACTGATACATTGTTGGTGGAGTTGTGAAAGAATCCAACCATTCTGGAGAGCAACCTGGAATTATGCCAAAAAAAGGTATCAAAATGCCCTTTGACCCAGCAGTGCTACTACTGGATTTACATCCAAAGGAAATACTAAAGAAGGGAAAGGGACCTGTATGTGCCAAAATGTTTGTGGCAGCCCTTTTTCTAGTGGCTAGAAACTGGAAAATGAACGGATGTCCATCAATTGGAGAATGGTTGGGTAAATTAGGGTATATGAAGGTTATGGAATATTATTGTTCTGTAAGAAATGACCAACAGGAGGAATACAGAGAGGCTTGGAGAGACTTACATCAACTGAAGCTGAGTGAAATGAACAGAACTAGGAGATCATTATACACTTCTACAATGATACTGTATGAGGATGTATTTTTTTTTAATTTTTTTTATTATATATATATATATATATATATAATATTATCCCTTGTATTCATTTTTCCAAATTACCCCCCCTCCCTTATTCCCTCCCCCCGACGACAGGCAATACCATACATTTTACATGTGTTACAATATAGTCTAAGTACAATACATGTGTGTGAATATCATTTTCTTGTTGCACAATAAACATTAGAATCCGAAGGTACATGCAACCTGGGCAGACAGATATTAGTGCTAACAATTTACATTCCCCTCCCAGTGTTTCTTCTCTGGGTGTATCTACCTCTGTCCATCATTGATCAACTGGAAGTGATTTGGATCTTCTTTATGTTGAAGATTTCCACTTCCATCAGAATACATCCTCATACAGTATCGTTGTTGAAGTATACAGTGATCTTCTGGTTCTGCTCATTTCACTCAGCATCAGTTGATTTAAGTCTCTCCAACCCTCTCTGTATTCCTCCTGCTGGTCATTTCTTACAGAGGAATAATATTCCATAACTTTCATATACCACAATTTACCCAACCATTCTCCAACTGATGGACATCCATTCATCTTCCAGTTTCTAGCTACAACAAAAAGAGCTGCCACAAACATTTTGGCACATATATGTCTCTTTCCGCTCTTTAGTATTTCTTTGGGATATAATCCCAGTAGTAGCGCTGCTGGGTCAAAGGGTATGCACAGTTTGATAACTTTTTGGGCATAATTCCAGATTGCTCTCCAGAATGGCTGGATTCTTTCACAACTCCACCAGCAATGTATTAGTGTCCCAATTTCCCCACATCCCCTCCAACATTTGTCATTATTTGTTCCTGTCATCTTAGCCAATCTGACAGGTGTGTAGTGGTATCTCAGAGTGGTCTTAATTTGCATTTCTCTGATCAGTAGTGATTTGGAACACTCTTTCATGTGAGTGGATATAGTTTCAATTTCTTCCTCTGAGAATTGTCTGTTCATATCCTTTGACCATTTATCAATTGGAGAATGGTTTGGTTTCTTATAAATTATGGTCAGTTCTCTATATATTTTGGAAATGAGACCTTTGTCAGAACCTTTGTTTTTAAAAATATTTTCCCAATTTGTTACTTCCCTTCTAATCTTGTTTGCATTAGTATTATTTGTACAGAAACTTTTTAGTTTGATGTAATCAAAATCTTCTATTTTGTGATCAATAATGATCTCTAGTTCTCCTCTGGTCATAAATTCCTTCCTCCTCCACAAGTCTGAGAGGTAGATTATCCTCTGTTCCTCTAATCTATTTATTATCTCCCTCTTTATGCCTAAATCATGGACCCATTTTGATCTTATCTTGGTATATGGTGTTAAGTGTGGATCCATATCTAATTTCTGCCATACTAATTTCCAGTTTTCCCAACAGTTTTTTCCGAATAATGAATTTTTATCCCTAATGTTGGAATCTTTGGGTTTGTCAAAGATTAGATTGCTATAGATGTACCTATGAGGATGTATTTTGATGGAAGTGGATGTCTTCAACATAGAGAAGAGCTAATTCAATTCCAATTGATCAATGATGGACAGAATCAGCTACACCCAGAAAAAGAACAGTGGGAAATGAGTGTAAACTGTGAGCATTTTTTTTTGTTTGTTTTCCTTCCCAGATTATTTTTACCTTGCGAATACAATCCTTCCTTTGCAACAACAACAACAACAAAATTCGGTTCTGCACATATATATTGTACCTAGGATATACTATAAGATATTTAATATGTATGGGAATGCCTGCCATCTAGGGGAGGGGGTGGAGGGAAGGAGGGGAAAATTCGGGACAGAAGAGAGTACAATGGATAATGTAAAAAAAAAATTACCTATGCATATGTACTGTCAAAAAATGTTATAATTATAAAAATTAATAAAAAAAAAGAAAAAGAAAAAAATTACCTGGAAGATAGAACAAAAAGAAAAAAAAATAGAATAATAATACTATACAAAAACAATCTTCCTTTGTATCTCAAAAAAGGTTAAATATAACTTAAATAAATTATATGTAAAAATTTCTCAATTGTCTTTGGATCCTAAAACAAAATAAAAACTTGTCATCTCTAGAAAGAAACTTGAAAATGAAAATATTCAAGACAGTTGTAGCTGAAATTCTTAATTTCTTGGGTAAAGAAAAAGAAAAATTCTGCAGACTTTCAAAAAGAATGAATTCAGGTACCAAAGAATCATGGTAAGTATGACACAAGACTTGGTAGTTGCCACTACTGGGAAATGAGGGCTTGGAATATAAATTCCAAAAAGAAAAATGTAAAAGTTTGTCACCAAGAAAAATTCATCTGGCAAAATTTTCTTTCAGGGAAAAATGAATCTTTAACAAAAATATTTCCTGAGGAAAAGGTAAGAACTAAGCAGAAGCTTTGCAATGTCTGAGAAAGTGAACACTTTGATCAGTTAAAAGGGCTTATATGGTTATTACTTATTTACAATATAATGGAAGAAAATTAATAAGAATTTTCTGAGAACTCTAATGCTTTTGGATACTATGCTCTCATTTGATGATGTTAGGAGAAGGAAGGGATGGAAAAAGAGGAAGCATATTGGTGAAGAAAGGAAGAAAAAAGGATAGGAGTATAATTTTATGATATAATAGAGAAGTGTTGGGGGGAAAAGGAATAAGCATATAATGAATCTCAATTTCATATGATGCATAGAGAGGAAGGATATACATGCTCTCCTGAATGAGTTTGGTATAGAAATATTTTATGCTCCACAGAGAAATAAATGGGGGATGGGAAGAGGAGACAGAGAGACAGAGAGACAGAGAGATGGAGACAGAGAGGGAGAGAGGGATAGAGAGGGAGAGTTCAAGGAAAGGTGACAAGGTAGGTGAGGATATAGTCACAGTGTTCCATAAAGAGAACTTTGAAGAGTGAGATATTGTAGAACCCTGATAATTATTTAATGGTAACAAAAAAGGAATTTATATATTTCTCACTTACTTCTCACTCCAACCTGTCTTTCCATACTCATTGTACATTATTCCTTTTATTTCTCAGTCTTTACCAGCCAACCCTATCTTCTTTCTATCTTCCAAGCTTAGAATTCACTTTTTCCTTCTCTCTCACATATAGAATCCATTTCCTTATATAACTCCTATTAAACTTTTAACTTTAATGAAGCATACCTCTCTCCTTATAGTAGAGAAAGGATAGATTATAGGTATGGATGGGGCTGTCTGCTGATATGAGGTATATTGATTTGTTTTGCCTAGCTATAGTCCTTTATTACAAGGGGAGTTTGTGTTAGTGGGCGAGGAAGCATTAGGAATTGACAGTGATATAGAGGGGGAAAAAAGAATGAAAACATTTATTTGAAAGGGACTTTTCTATATGTCTGTCTCTGTCTCTGTCTGTCTCTTCTCTCTGTCTCTCTGTCTTGTCTCTTTTCTCTCTTTCTTTGTGTCTGTCTCTGTCTCTTGTGTCTGTCTCTGCCTCTATCTCTCTGTCTCTATTTCTCCATGTCTGTGTCCCTCTCCCTTTCCTTCTCTTTCTTTCTCTTTCACTCTTTCATGTGTTTGCAATCACCCATTCATATCACCCTTTCATACAGAAAATAGATTGATAGTTCACATTTTTTTTTGAAAACTGCCCATTTATACCATTGGACAACTTATCTGTTGGGAAGTGAGCTATATTCTTATATATCTATCTATCAATTTTCTATGTCTTTGACATTACATCTTTATCAGAGATATTTACTGAGAGAACTGAAGACTAAGTCAGACTGAGACTAAGACTGGTTGAGACTGTCAGACTGTCAGACTGCTAGAAGAGACTGGGTTAGACTATGGTAGACACAGATTGTGAAGGAGAAAATAAAGATTTTGGACTCTATTCTTATTTATCCTCCTGGTGACTATCCTGCTGAGACCAAGGCCCTTCTGGAGGACTTCCAGAAAGCTAGCCCAAACATACATTTGTCCTTCTTTCTGGAAGAGGATCATTACATCAGGGAGGTGATGCCAGGCCATTCAAGTGAATTGGATTTTAAGTGAGGGAAGTCTGCAAATTCTTCAGTCTCACTTGTTCCTCTGTAGTCATCTGTGTACAAGATATAGATCCAGATAACTGGAGATGGCCCCAGATGCTGTGGGAGACCATGGCCTGTTTATGCTCAGGTCTTTAACAGGTCTCACATACATATACACAAATATACATATACATATGCACAATACATATACATACATATAAACAGGTGTGGGTACATATTTCTTTGAGCTACCTGGTTAATAGAGGTATCACTGGGTAAATGGATAATGCCAAATTGTTTTTCAATTTTTTTGGAGTCATTCATAACTTTACCAGTAGTGCCATAGGATGCTTGCTTTCAGCATCATCATTAAGCCTTGGATAAAAAACAAACAAAAAACAACTCTAAAATTTATTTGTTAATAAAAAAAATTGTTATAAAAATCGACTTGTTTCTAAATATCATACTATTCAGATCAGACTTAACATAAAGGTGGAAGATAACATCGTTTGATATCAACAATTTTCCCATGATCACAGTTATATAATTTTTCTTTGGGAGTGAAGATATTTTTCATGCAAATAACAATAAGGATTCTTGAAAAAAAACTTTATAAAATTTTGGTTAAGTCCTGGGCTAAGAAAGTAATATGGAAAATTGATAATTCATCTCTAAAATGCACCTTAATATTTTACATGAAACAATAACACTTGATTTATATAAATTGTTAAACCTTCACATAAAACTGTTATAAGAATCTACATATTTTCCTTCATCCATTTCTCATCCTCCCCCCACACAATCAATAATTAGCTTGCTATTATTATTTGTTTTAATTAATTGTGGATTTGTTCTAATAATTGGCAATAACTTGATTATTGTAAGGAATATTTTCATAATATATTAAATATAATAAATTAAATTTATTTGTGATATTTCATTGCCTTCAAAATTATGATCCTTCCATTTTCTTTAAAGAAAACATTTATTATATACAGATAAGATATTTTTATGTAATCTATAATTTTTCTGCATCTCTCTCTGCATCAGTGAGAATAAAAATAGTGAAAATAAAATAATGATAGTAAAAGAATTGGTATGCCTTTACCCATGACCTATTAAGGTATAAATTGGTGCATGTAAGCATTTAACGAATCCCTATCAGGACATGTATTCTAGGGAATCATATTAGATTGTAGAATTAGGCATATATTTGAGGTCAAAGTAAATGCCTGTGAAAAAGTCAGGAAGGCTGGCTACCCTGTAAGAATTAGGTATTAAAAATCAGCAGAAAACCAAGTTACATCTAAAGAATCAAATAACAGCTTTCAGAAATGGACAAGCCTCAGAGATCAAAGAAAGAGAACTCCAGAGTCCAAAGGGTCAGGGTATCTCAAGGCAGCATCACTCAAAAGGCAATGAGAACAGAGCTTGAATTTAGGGCAGAGAGTAAACTGGATATAGGTGACCTTGGTCTAGTATATAATTATTACCAGAATTATGCCTTTCTCTTGACTGGGACAGGAACAAAGTGCTGAGAATTTGAGTGGGGATTTCCTGTGCAATTTGTATTTGAGAAAGTGTTTGTTCATTTATCTAGTCATTCAGTCATCTTTAACTTCTCAAAACAACCACCACAAAGCATTATGTAACTTTTTAAAAAAATCTAAACCCTTTTTGATTCTTTTCCCCCGATCCTAATATACAATGAATGAATTGTAATCATTGGAGTAGATTTTTCAAGACTAGAAGTGATTGTTAAGATAGTCCAGAATCACAGATTTTAGTAGCTTATATATAACTTCTTTAATCATCTTCCCCTGTGTATAAACACTCCATTTTATGTGGCAATTTAAGAATGTATTGGGAGATATGTATCTGCCTCCTGCCCCTCCCTCTTCACCCTCTCCCCATCTCATTAATGATATAAGAGCAGCCATCTCTCTTGGGGATCATATCTAGAATTAAGCCTATTGAGATTGAGAAGTGACACATGTCTTCCCTAGAGCTAGCACTTTTCTGGTGAAACATTTGTCCTGCTTTTTTTCTAAGGAATTCCTTGATAATTTATATGCATAACCAGAGACTTTTGGTTAGTCTACATATGCTACCTCCTCCCTTATTACCTGTTTGGAGAGCTACATTAAAAAAAAAATTGTTCACCAAGCAACAGGATCTTTTCACTTATGAGGCTTCAAGGTAAGAGATGTTTTCTATTTTCACTCTCTTCTTCTCTTCTAACCTTGTAACTTAATACTTTGATTTTTTATTAGACTTTCCTCTGAGAAAATAGAAGTTTTCTACCATCCCAGTTATGAGAGTTACTCACACAGGGCAGTGAGAATGTGTACTTTCGAAGGTAAACTTGTGTCTAGCTAACCCTCAAGTCCCTGTTCCACTTTTGTGCTTTGTATTTCTACCGGTTTCCTGACAGAACAATAGTCATGGGAGATGTATTTTGTGAATCTCTTGATTACCTTTAGAGTTTGGGGTTCCTTAGCTGATGCTGAAGAAGTCATTTTTCTTCACCTACAGCCCACACAAAAAAGATAAAGAATACATGGAGGATAATTCCAAGTCATGGACATACTTGCTAGAATAAATATATATTTTGGGAGTTGGTCAGATAGTATAGCATTAAGGTGAAGTTGAAATGGTTATTACAAGTCTCAACAAATGTTTCGTGTTTTGATATTTTAAGTATCAATCTCCTATTAGAATGTATTAGAAATGATGAATTATGTGTTCATATTTGAACTCTTTGTTAACCTGTATTTATGACTCTCTTCAAGCTTTTCTATTGTGGTAATGGAACTAAATAACAAAATAGACCTAATTAGCTTTGAATATTGAATACCTTCCTCAGATAGATCCTGGTAATCTTTTTCAGAGAGATAATTAATAAAAAGTCTTATTTAAATTTTAAGTGATTTCTAGTTAAGAGGTATGAAGAGTCAGACAACAAGAATATTATTAACAAGAACATCTCTTTAAAAGACAAGTTCAAAGAGGAGATAAGACCCAGTATAAAGTCAGGGATTCACCTGAGTCTCCCAAATTCCCTTCCAAACAATTTTAAAATAAAATCTTGAAATTAATTCTGGAGTGGCAAAACTGCAAAAAAGAATGGGATGATACAATTTCCCATTCTAAGACTTAGAAGATTGGTAGGAAAGGTCTGTCTAACAAGGATCACTGAATTGGCAGTAGTTGTCTCTGGAACTCTTACCCCAGAAATGGTAAAGGGTCAGACAAGTAATCAGATTGGAGGATGATCCTTTGCTTACTCTAGGTGTTGATCATATGTGGCTATGGTTCAGTCTTGGAGCAAGAAAAAGCATTAGCACATTAGACTATATGACTGTGGAGAATCAGGGGTCTTTGTCATAGTTTCAGCATGGAAAAGAATACTTATGGCGACTTATAAACCAGACCACAGGCCAAGCCACTTAAATAATACAACCTTGGAAGAACTGGAAACTTTGGCCTCCAAAACTAGCTCTAAAAATAGCAGTATGAAAAACTTGAAGTCTGGGTCGATATTTCCTTCAAACCAGGAGCAAAGTATAACTTTAATAAAAACTTAATAGTCAAAAAATGGGCTGGAAAAATGAACAAGGAACAAATAAAACAAAACAAAAGAACCTGACCATAGACATACTATGATAATTGGGAAATCAAAATTTAAAAAAAATCAAAGTAAAAACTCAGAAGAGACCAACAATGTCAAAACTGCGAGGAAAACAGCAAAATACTTCTTCAGAAACTAGATATAGATTAACATCTCACATCAAGATACCAAGATAAGGTCAAAATAGATTCATAATTTAGACATAAAAGGTGATGCCATAAGCAAGTTAGTGGAGCATGTACATGACATCACCTGTCAGATTTGTGGATAAGGGATAAATCTATGACCAAACAAGAGATAGAGAGCATTACAGGATATATAATTGATAGTTTTGTGTCTGGACCTGCTCACTGGAGGATTTCAGTACCACCCTAAATTCTGATCATGGGTGAGGAGTGAAGGGGCAGAACTCATTTTTTCAAAATTCTCTCAGCCTTTCATACCCTAATACACTTATATAATTATAGCACGCTGAGCATGTGCTAACTGTATATTGTACATGTGGGACTACATAAACAACTTGCTATTGTATGCAGATGTTTTCTTGCCAATTCATATAATTCTGCTTTAATAAAAACCCAGGTTGTCATGACCTCTCAGGAAGGCCAAGATACCCCTAGGAAGAATGGGGAACCAAATCAGACATGTCAGCAGGTTTCTTTGCTGGATTAAATGGTTTTATACCTCATTCAGCGTTCACCCACTATTTGTGACTTTCTACAGTTTTGATTATGTAAATTAGAAAGGTTTTGGAACCCCCTTAAAAACCCTTCCCAAAACAAAACCCAAAACAATGCAGCCAAAATTAGAAGTAAAGCAGAAAACTGTGGGAAAGAACTTTTAATAAAAATACCTCATTTTTTAAATATATGAAGAATTAAGTCTAATTTATAAGAATAAGAGTCATTCCTTAATTGATAAATGGTCAAAGGATATAAATAGGCAGATTTCAGATGAAGAAATCAAATCTATTCATAGTCCTATGAAAAAATGTTCTAAATCACTATTGATTACATAAATGCAAATTTAAAAATGCTGAATTACCATCTCATAGCTCTCAGATTGGCTAGTGTAACAGAAAAGGAAAATAACAAATGTCGGAAAGAATTTGGGAAAATTGAGACACGAATTATTGTTTGGAGGACTTGAGAAGTGATGCAATCCTTCTGTAGGGCAATTTGGAACTACAATAATGTCCAGAGCACCAATAATATTGTGCAATGATCAACCATGAATGACAGCTATTCTCAGAAATATAATGATCCAAGACAATACTGAAGGACTTGTGAAGAAAAAATTCTATTTACCTCCAGAGAAAAAACTGATGGCATCTGAATACAGAGTGAAGCATACTTTTTTAAACTTTGTTTTTTTATCTGTTTTCTTTCACAATGTAGTTAATATTTTGCATTATTGCAAATGTATAGTACATATCAAATTGCTTGCCTTTTCAAGAAGGAGAAAAAGGAGGGAGAATTTGGGACTCAAAATGAAAAAAAAATAACTGTATTACATGTTATTTGAAAAAATAAAATATTTATAACCAAACAGCAGGGTTCCCTCAGAAATAAACTCAGTCTGTAGGAATCCAAAATTTGGCCCCTTAATGGCAAATGATGCTTCCATCTCTGTGGTTCAATGAGATTTGTTACATATGTATATCATTGAGTTACTTACATCTTTATGATTTTTACTCATTTTTCTGTTCCAAACTGTCTTCTCTCTCCTTCCCTTTCCTTCCCTTCCTCTCTCTTCTCCTTTTCTTCCCTTCCCTTCCCTTCCCCTCCCCTCTCCTCCCCTTCCCTCTATTCCCTCTCCTCACTTTTTCTCTTCTTTACTTCCCTCCCCTCCCTTATCCTCTTCTCTTGTCTATTTTCTGGTTCCACTTATAGAAATAGTGTCTATATTTCTGGACGTAGATCACACCTCTAAAGTGTTAATAGTCAAATTAAAGTTTATTCATTTGTCTAACCTTCTCCTTCTTATCCTTTTACCACCTTGTCAGTATCATTGTAAAAGATATAGGGCTGGGAACCATTTAAGGGGAATCATCAGTGGAAGAGGCAAAATCTGATTCTGCATTTTCGTTGTTTAGCATAATAACTCAGAAAAGACAAAATCTTATTTTCATATATTGCTGCTCTTTTTTTGATGTAGGTAAATAGAACAAATATGAGATTTAAACAAACAAGCAAACAAAAAATAAACAACTTGATTTATTTCCTCCCATTAAAAAAAACAAAAAAACAAAAAACTTAAGCATTTAGATAAGTATTTACTATTTAGTACAATGGATTTTTTCTTAAATTACTCCCTTCTAAGTTATATGTGTCCTTCTAAACTTTATGATGTATCCCATCTTATAAAATATTAAGTTATATGTTGTTTCTAGAACTTATTTCCTCTTGTCCTATTCAGTCATAATTTATATGTTATCAGTTGAGAGATGCTGTTGTATAGTACAAAGAACACTGGATTTGGTATTAGAAAATGTTCACATATCAGCTCTGTCAAATGTTTATTGTGTGACTTATGGGACTTAGTTTTTTCAAGTATAAAATTAAGATGTTAAATTAAGTTGTTTAGATTTAAGCCTAGCCTCTACCATTTAAATCTACAAAATAATAACTCTTTTTCCCTTAGAAGAAGCATGTACTGCTCTGAAACTCATGTATATAGAATAGATGCTTTTCTTTATATTTTAAATGATGGCTATACATTATGTATACACATAATTATTATACATGTTAATTTATATCATGTATACATTATATTGTATATTATATACACACGAATAAGTGTATATGTGTGTAAAGTGCATACATATCACACATATACATATATGTTTACATTATATACACACAATGACTATATACTTGGTAACTTGAAATCAGAAGCCTTATATGTAATTTTTTCATATTTATGGGAATGAGTTTTTAATAGAAAAATTGGTTTAATGGGAAAAATTGGTTTATAACTCCAAAAACTACAAACATTTCTTTTTGTTTTATAAATGTTTTATTCCTTTTTCTTCTTTTTTTAAATAAATGAAGGTATTAATACAAATAAAAATTTTGTCCTTGAATTTCATCCTCCCTCCCTTTGTCAAGATATCATTTCTCTCAGTACTGCATAATCTGTGTCCTTGTGTTTTCTTAGATACCTGAAGAGAAAGATACTAGTGAAGTTTCATCAAAAGAGAAGTAGAGATTCTGTTGCCAAAAAGAGAAGTGACAAAAATTCCTTGTGTCTATTTGGAAGGAAAGAAGAATACAATGGCTTTTTTGTCTTTTGGTAAGAGAAAGGAAATAATAAAAAAGGAGGTCATTTGAAATATTCATCAATATTTGTAAATATTTTAGAAAGTTATAGCATAACATATTTGGGTAGATGTAAATACTTCATAATTGAATTAATGAAATTAGATGCCTGGTCTGATAAACTTTAACTTGGGATAAATTATATCTCATTTCCAGATCCACATTGCTTACATTATTAGGTGGATTATCTCCATCATCTCATCATCATCATCATCATCTCTGTCACCATTGCTTTACATGATGCTTTCAGGTTTGCAAGACATTTTAGAAAATGTTATTTTATTTGATTCGCTGGTGGGTTGTATATGTGGGTCCCTTAACATTTCAATGTGATTCTGACATGATGAATCCAGAAGTATCCTATCTATAGGAGATAAAGAAGACTTGAATTACAAGGAAGTCAAAGAGATAATATAACATACTAGGCAAAGTACTTGATATGAAGTCAGAGGACTTGAGTTTCAAACTGAGAAGTTTGAAAGATGTAGCAGATGAAATATTTAATAATGATTATTTTCACCCTTTTAAGAACAAAAGTGAATAAATAGCAGTAAGCATTAGGGTATCTTATTATTCTTTGTGGCTAGCAACATCAAACCTGGCAAAGTTGCTTAAGAATGCTGTAGACCTGTGATCATTAAGATCATAACCAAGCCTTAATTCATGATGTTATAGAATTGAGTGGGAACATTTCATAGTAAATAGAATTAGTTTTCGGAGTCAGAAAGGCCTACTTTAAACCTCACATTTAACATATCTTGACTGTATGATCATAAGCAAATCGCTTAATCTATTTTAATGCATAGACAATTTCTGTAGAATATGAGAAGCAAAAGTTGCCTGTTAGCAATATGCCCTGGCAGAAGGAGTTAACTTACTGAGAAGACCCTATGTCAATAAACTCTGAATTCTACTCTGAGTTCTGAGTACAATCCTTGCAACATGAGATATATATTAGCAAATTTATCATCTAGACACATCTTCTTAGCAGACCTGAATTTTTGAAGATACACAGATTATTCTATGTTCCAGAGGCGTTTTTTTCAAGATACTAAAGACACTCTGTGATAATATCTAATTAATTTCCCACGATCAAAGATAAATTACATAATAGATTTTGTTTGTGAATCATACAATAATGAGATTTTTGAAGTCCAGTGAGAAGGCTCTTCTGGAGTTTTTGAGTAATTTTAAAGGATTTATGAATCTATAGGTGTTCCAAGCTTTGCCATTTATCTCTAAGGAGAGATGTAAGATGACTCCTATTGAATAAGTAAATATGTTTCTGTTGTTGTCTAGTGTTTTACTTCTGTTTTATTTTTTTTGTGACCCCCATAGACCATAGTACACCATGGTTAAATTTGTCTGATTCTGAGTGGGGAAGGTTGAAGTTCCCCACTAGAATAGTTTTGCGTCTATTTCTTCCTGTAACTGGCTTAAAAATCTGCTCTAGGAATTTGCCTGTTCTACCCTTTGATGCATACACATTTAGTATCATTATCACTTCATTATTTACTGTACCTTTTATCAAGATGTCTTTTCTCTCCTTATCTCTTTTAATAAGATTTATTTTTACTTTTGCTTTATCTGAGACCAGAATTATTATCCCTGATTTTTTTTTTACTCTAGCTGACGCATAATAAATTCTGTCCCAGCCTTTTTACCTTTACTTTGTATGTATCTGTCTGTGTCAAATGTGTTTCTTATAAACAACATAATTGTAAGATTCTGTTTTTTAATCCATTCTGCTGTTTGCTTCCATTTTATTGGGAAAGTTCATCCCATTCACATTAACAGTTATGATTACCAGCTCTGTATTTCCTTCCATTCTATTTTTAATCCTGCATAGACTTTTGCTCTTTCTACCCCAGCTTTGTACTACTCATTAAAATTTGTTTATGCAAAACCTTTTTAATTTAATGTAATCAAGTTGTCCATTTTGCCTTCATTTTATATTCTAAGGTTAAACTTGCCTATTCTTCCAATATATTTTTGATTTCCTACTTTAGCATTATAATCTCCTTTGATGAATGTGAAAACGTTTTTTGGTGTTATTGCCAGAAGATGTTATAGGTCTTCATAGAACTTATTGACTTTGGTATTTTTGGCACCAGTGGTTGATCATAGGCTTGCATTATTATAATACTGAATGATTTGCTTTGGATTTGAATGGATCTTTCTAGCATTTTTAAGATTATATACCAGTAATGTTTCTATTACCCTTTTATTAATTCTTAAAGCTATTCCAAATTTTTTTCTAAGGGATTCTTGTAATTGTATATGTAATAATCACCTGAATTAAATTCACTCATTTTTATCCATTTAAGTTCACTGACATCTAAGATGTCAGTGTTTAATCTTTTCATCTTCTGTTTGACATCCAATTTACTTTGGTTCATGGATTTTATATTCTGGATTCACAGGTAAATATTCCTTTTATGAACTAAATAAATATCTCATACATTATGGATCATTATTTTTTCAAATTTTTCCAAATTTTTCCAAATTCAAAATTCTTTAACCAAAAAAAAAAATCTAAATCAACTTTAAAGGATTAGCATATTCATAGCTATTGTGATTTTCTCAATCTACGGATACTAAAAATTAGAGCTAGAATTTACATAGAGATTGAAGCTTTTAAGGACAGCTAGGTGGTGCAGTGGATAGAGTACCAGCCCTGAAATCAGGAGAACCTGAGTTCAAATCTGAACTCAGACACAATACTTCTTAGCTGTGTGACCCTAAGTAAGTCACTATTTAACCCCAATTGCCTCAGAAAAAAAAAAGAGAGATTGAAGCTTTAAAGTTTTGTAAGTTACTTTATTATTATTATTATCTTCATTTAATGGATGAAGAGATTGAAACTGAAACTGTATGAGATTAAGTGACTTGGTCAGACTCACACAACCAGGTCTTCCTAGTTCCATATACTGCTCCCTTTATACTATAGTATCAAAACATGCCTAATTATAATATAATATAATTGCTATTGTGTGGCCTTTGTCTCTCTGTCTTTCTCATCATATATATTGCTGTTTTGTAGCTTCCCTCTCTCTCTGTCTTTCTCTTTTTTTTCCTCTCTCTACATACATACACACATACATATTTATATGTATAAATATATATTCTTTTTATAAATTTATACATTTTAAATTGCTAATTCACATTTCTCATTTTATAAATGAGGAAAGTAAAGCTCAGAATACCTAAATGGCTTGCCAAATATTACAAAGTAAATTCATTGGAATTTATAAGAACTACAACAAAGACTCGGGTTTCTTGATAGCTTGATCTACTTCATGCAGCTTTTCTTGGGTGTCCAACATTGGATCTGTTTGTCCATTTAAGAGTCCACTTCTAGTCCTCTGAGAAACTTTTCTTTAATAAGGATAAACATCAATCAAAAATCTTAGGGACAGTCCAGGTATCTTTCTTTGCTGATGAATTTCCTTTTCAAGTAGATATGTCAATGATTATACAATACAACTTTCTGTTCCTATATTTCTCTAAAATAAATTGGCCCCTAAAGGTAGTAAAATAAATTATACTTAATATTTTTATTTCCCAGTAAGTACATCTTGCTATGTGTACTCTACATATTTAATTATTACATACTTCTGGACCTATGGATCCTTCATATTGACAACTAGTTCATAAGATATAGGTATTTTCCCCCAATAAAATATCTCATAACAATCAGGTAGCCAATAAATCTTTATTAAGAACTTTATATATATCAGTAGGACCTATATAAAATGAGATTTTAGCTGGGAATTGAAGAAATCTGGGGAAAACAGGATGTGAATTGAGAAGAAAGGGGCTTATATGCCTGAAAAACAGTAAAAATGCCTAAAGTTGGAACATGGAGTGTTTAAAAGAGGACCTTTGGAAAAAAAAAACTATTGTAAAGTATAAAGTTTAAGAAGAATGAAAGACAGAAAGGCACAGAGACAGAGAGAGAGAGGAGGAGGGAGAGAAAGATGGAGAGGGAGATGGAAAGGGAAAAGGACCTGGACAAGGAGAAGAAGAAGAAAGAGAAGGAGGAGGAGAAAGAGGAGAAAAAAAGAAATTAGAGAAGTAAAAAAGGAGAACAGAAAAGAGGAAAGAAGAATGTTGAAGAGAAAAACACCTCAAGAAGATTAGGGGCCCCCTTGCTCAGTGTATTGGGATTGTTGAAAGAATTTACACACTCAGTTGTAATGCCAGAGAAACTGAGGCAAGATACAGATTAGAAAGTATTTAATAATGTATTAAATGGGAGGGATATACTGGGATCAAATGGATCCATGGTTTGGTCCCAAGGCTAAATAAGACTATTATCTCCAAGAATCCAGCATCCAGTCAGCATCTAGCAGCCAGTTAGAGTTCTCAATGACATATTTATACACAGTAGCTAAACAAAAGCAGGGGGGTGGAGCCTAAACTCCGATGAGGGGAAATCTCCAGACAGAAACCATCAATTCAGCTCTGACAGGTTGGAGAGGGGGTAGAATCATAAATTCTTAAATCTGTACTTTTGGTGACGTTCTGGATTATTAGTGATAAGGTACAAATGATGAGGCTAGTGGTAGTGAAGAGGTGTGAGAATTGGGGTGGGGAATGCCCTCTGGTCTGCACAGATCCAATGTGAAAGAATTCGCAAACCTAAAAACTGTGTGGCAAGAAAAGGGCATTTTACTGTTCACTAAGAAAGAAGCTTTCTTAGAGGGGAAAACTCCTCATTAGAGTTTGGCAATGAGAAGCCATCTTTGTTAGGAGACAGACTACTTAGTGGCAAAGTCCTATTAGGGAAATAACAAAGGTTAACACTGAGAAGAGAATATCTTCACAGTGGCAAAAGTTTTGTCAGGCAGTCTGACGAAGAAGAGAGCTGGCAAAGCAGCTTTTTTGGACTTCTACAAAGATTCAGGGTCCAGAGTTGTCTTTTATTAGCAATATGAGGCTTGGGCTCTCATTCAAAATTGAATGAGATTCCTTCAATTTTGTCAGTGCTTAGATCTCCAATTGAAAACCGATCACTTATCTTGGGAATTGGAGCTACAGGGAGTCGTCCCAGACTAATCTTCACCTCAATAGAGGATGCAACAATATCTCTGGCCAGACAACTGGGTTTTGATTGGGAAAGGTATGCTTTTCTAGGAAGGGTTGGCAGAGAAAGCCTGTAGTACTGATAAAATTAGTTCCTGAGGCAAGCAGGGAAGGGCCCTGATGAGGATCAATCAATCTTATAGTTTCCACCTTTGTGGAAGTTGTGGGTAGCCTCATCTTGCTGTGTCCAATCAGAAATCTAAGTTATGTCAAATTTTTGAAGTTAAATTTCCCCTATAAATAAGTCCATGGCCCATGCCAGCTTTGCTGAATCCCTTTTGGGGTTATAGCTCACCACAACACTGTGTCTCTCTCTTGGTGTCTTTCTCTTTGACCTCCTCTCCTCCATCCATGCCTCATGGTATCTTTATCCTTTTTTATAGATAACTAATTCTTTAAGCTACTAAATCTCTCTATGAACTTAGTCTGTCAGTTAAGAGCATGCTTCCACCTCATGGAGTATTCCCTTTTTCTTGGTTAATTGTGAGTTCTACTAGGGAATTAGTCCTTTTCATTATTAATTGTTTCAATTTATTTCCTTGCTAACTACATGCTCTCCTAACTCTACTTCATATTCATCATTTCTAGTGTTTATTTTATTTATTTTGTTTGTAACTTCTTCTCCTAAATAAACCTACTTTTTGACAAAGAGAATGTCCGTTTTGAATTCTTCACATGACTGAACTCCAGCCTTTGGTGCTAAACCCCAAACACATCATTTGGAACTGTGAATTACTACCCCAAACACATCACTTGGTGCCAAAATTCCTCTCCTTAAACACATCATTCTGTTGAT
This sequence comes from Sminthopsis crassicaudata, assembly GCF_048593235.1. Taxonomy (NCBI): domain Eukaryota; kingdom Metazoa; phylum Chordata; class Mammalia; order Dasyuromorphia; family Dasyuridae; genus Sminthopsis; species Sminthopsis crassicaudata. The sequence goes on along the minus strand of NC_133619.1, from coordinate 185,110,585 downwards.
GTTGGGAAAGGACCCCAAAAGGTCATGGACTGGTGTGAGATGTCTCAATAGAATTTGCAGGCTTGAACCTGTATCCAAGTCAAGGGGCAAAGTTTATTGTAATTGTAATGCCAATTGAAGCAGGCTAAAGTCCAAGAGAATTTAGCAAAGAAACAAAAGCAAGGAGACACATTTATCCAGTTCTTTGTGTCATGGATATGATAATTTTTATGGCCTAGGGATAGAATCTAGGGATAGGTCTCAAGATCTGCAGACCTAGGACAATCCTTTTTTTTTTTTTTTTTTGGAGGCTGGGGTTAAGTGATTTGCCCAGGGTCACACAACTAGGAAGTGTTAAGTGTCTGAGACCAGTCCTCCTGAATTCAGGGCTGGTGCTCTATCCACTGTGCCACCTAGCTACCCCCTGACCTAGGACAATCCTAAAGCCAGAAGACTTGAGAATCATTTGTGACAAGATTGTTAGAACAATAACATTCTTAGATCAGGGGATCCTCAGGATTAAATTCCAAAAGCCAGAAGATTTAGAATTACTGACAGATTGTTAGAGCAGAAGTCTTAGTTAGAAGCCCCCTTAAGGTTAGGGGACCTTAAAATTATTGCTGTCTCCCCTAGAAGTTATATTACATCAATTCTGAGTCCATAAGTTATCTATCTGGAAATGAATAGCACTTCATGAATCATTTTGAATTGTAGTAGATGATTATAATGAACAGAGTTACTAAGTCTTTCACAGTAGATTTATTTCTACAATATTGCTTTTATTTGTTGAATTGTTTACTTGGTTCTGCTTACCTTATTTAACATCAAGTCATATAAGTCTTCCCAAATTTCTGTGGATCTGTCATTTTTATCATTTCTTTTGGAATATAATAACATTCTATTACCTCTACATACCATAATTTGTTCACTTTATAGTTAAAAAAAACACTTTTATACACATTATTTCATGGGATCCTTATAATGATTTGGGAGGAAGAAAATAGATTAACTGATTTATTTAATGTGGAATTTGAATTTATGAAGCCTGAATCTTATGCTTCAGTTCTTTCCCCATCTATAATACCACAATCTAGAATTAAAGATGAACTTAATTTAATCCAATTTAAGAACTTTCTTTGAACATCTATTTGAAGGTAAGATATTGTAGGCAAGATAGGCAAGATATTCTCCACATATTGTAATGGAGAGAATGCTAAACTTTGGTTCAGAAGACCAGAATGCAAATCATAAGTACAGCACTTGGTTGTGTGTCCATGATCCTTATTCAATTTCTCCAAGCCTCAGTTTCCTCAGGTGAAAAGAGAGCTACACAGCAGTTACCTCATAGAGTTGTTATAATAAATCACTTTAATTATAAATAATTTTGATTTGTGTAATATAGAGATGATTAAAGTTCAATTCCTTATTTCAAATCTGCTAGGTAAGAAAAGGATAAATTCAGAAGTAGATATAGGTCAAGGTAGTAAATGTTGCAACAGTAGTCAAAACAAAATGCTTTGAAATTTAAAAAGAGTGTGATCTATTTGAGAGCAGTATGGATGGTTTAGTAGTTCAGAAATATCATCTGACTTCAAGCTGAATATTCTTCTGGAGGAAAGGGAGAGGAACTCATAACAGAGAAAACAGCACTCTAAGGAGCTGTTCTTGATTGAAGTTGTTAGGACATAAGCTGTGAAACTTTGAATTTTGGTTAAAAAATGATTTAGTGGAAAGAGTATGGAATGAATGACTTCTACTTTTGAATTTTCTACCAAATAGTTTGTGACCACAAGGAAGTTTGATTCTTACTGCTATATGAGGAAGTAAAGAAATGATTTGTTGATGGGAAAATATGTACATTTAAAGTAAGCATAATTAATCAGAGTAACATTAAAAATAGCCATTGCTATTGAAATGAAGCTTCCAGCATTGAGTAAATACATGAGAAATTGAATCATTGAAAAACTATTAGACAGCTCAGTCTAATGGGTAGCAGTCAACCACCTAATTATTATTCATAAACAAAGATTTTCATTAGACCACTAATCTAAGATGCAAAGATATAAGCAACTATTCAAAAAGGAGCTATTAGAGATCAGTTTTTCCCATGTACCCATGAAGTACAGTCTTGGGAGCTTGTATATGCATATACCATAATGAATAAATAATTATTTATCACTTACCATATGTTAGGAACTATGCTAAGTACTAGAGATATAAAGAAATGCAAAGAGTAATGCCTGCTGTTAAGGAGCTCACAGTATGATGGAAGACACAATATGTAAACAACTATGTAGGAGATTAATTGGAAATAATCAACAGAGGAAAGGCACTAACACTAAGGGGGATTAGGAAAGTCTTCTTGTAGCAAGTGATTTTAGCTGAATTTTGAAAAAAGGGAAGGGAACCAGAAGGTGGAAATAAGGAGGGAGAGCATTCCTTCCAGTCATAAGGAACAGTCAGTGAAAATGATCAGAGCTAGGAAATAAAGGGTCTTGTCCCAAGAACATCTAGGAGGCAGTTATGACTATACTGAACAAAATTTAAGTGGGGGGATATGTATGTGATGGAGTGTAAGTTCTAAGAAGACTAGAAAGATATGTATGGGACAGGTTTTGACATGATTAAAAAAATGAACAAATCATTTTCTTTCTTCTTTGATCCCTTGACTCTATGACAATGAAATGTCCTTTTATGCCATTAAATATAAAAATAATTTATTTGTACAAACAAAACCAATGAAGACAATATTAGAAAAGAAGCAATAAATTGGGAAAATTTTTTACATTCAAGGGTTCTGGTGAAGGTCCCATTTCTAAAATATTTCTCAAAACTATGAGGAGTTTTGATTGTTTAATAGAGGGTCTTGTATTTGATTCTAGAGGTGATAGGGAATAATTGGACTTTATGGTCCAAATGCATACTTTTAATAATATCACTTTGAAAGTGATTTGAAGTTGAGTTGAAGATGGACTGGAATGAGAAGATAATTGTGTTTAGGAGACCAATCAGCAGGTTATTGCAAAAGTCCAGGCATGAAATGATGAGGGTCTACACCAGTGGCAGTATGCAATTGGCATTAGCATCCATCATTAATACCTTCTTTGACTAGAAAAAGCAGTGATATTATTAACTATCTGATCATTTCAGAGACTACAACCCTAATTGGAAAAAGTCTTATTTAATTATCCTGCTTTGGTGTGAATATTTTATGATCTGAATATATTGAGGGAATAAATCAGTGAGATCATAGATTCATGGAAATATTAAAATAAATTTTATTTTAGGTTTGAACAAGCAGACCAAGCTTAATGGATCCCCATTGACCCTACCCCTAAACTAACCAAAACCCACTGTATAGATGATGATAATTCTATCAATTACCTCATCTTTAACTGTACTACCTCTCTCCTCTCTGATCCCATCAAGATTTTCCCATTTCAACAGCATACCCCAGGACCAATAAGGATTGTAGCTAAAACCTCCTATATTTGTTTTACTCCACACAGTATTTGGCATATAGCAAGGGCTTAAAAGATCTTTTTTTATTTCATTCTTTCATATCCTATTGAGGTTGTTTTAGGTCCTGATTTATACACTTAATTCAAATTATTCCAGTTTGGCATAATCTAAGATTTTATTATGAACACATTTTTATTTTTATCTAAGCAACTTATTCAAAATTTTGAACATGTTTAAAACCAAAGAATAGATTTTATAGGAGGGATAGGCCAAGGGTTAAATATTATGTTATTTTTTTATCTTCTGCTTTTTCTTATTTTTTAAATAATAGCTTTTTATTTTCAAAATATATACAAAAATAGTTTTCAGCATTCACCCTTGCAAAACCTTGTGTTATATATTTTTCCCACTCTCTCTCATCCCTAGACAGCAAATAATCCAATGTAGATTAAACATATGTAATTCTTCTACACATTTTCACATTTATCATGCTATACAAGAAAAGTAAGATCAAAAAAGGGAAAAATGAGAAAGAAAACCAAGCAAGCAAACAGCAAAAAAGAAGGTGAAGATATTATGTTGTAATCTATATTCAATTCCTGTTGTCCTCTTTCTGATGCAGATGGCTCTCTCCACAAGTTTATTTCATCTTCTTTTTAAAAAAATCTAATTTATTTTATTTTATTAAATTCATTGTTGAAAAGAGTCATGTCTATCAGAATTGGTCATTGTATAATCTTGTTGTTGCTGTGTATAATGATCTCAGGTTTTGCCCATTTCACTTACTATCAGTTTATGTAAGTCTCTCTAGTCCTCCAATAGAAGGACTCTCTCCAGTAGAAACATTGCTGGATCAAAGGGTATTCACAGTTTGATAGCCCTTTTGTTATGGTTCCAAATTATTCTCCAGAATGATTGAATCGGTTCACAACTCTACCAACAATGTATTAGTGTCCCAATTTTCTCACATCCCCTCCAATATTTGTCATTATCTTTTCCTGTCATCTTAGTCAATCTGAGAGGTGTATAACAGTACCTCAGAGTTGTTTTAATTTGCATTTATCTGATCAATGATGATTTAGAACACCTTTTCATATGACTAGAAATGATTTCAATTTCTTCATCTGAAAATTGTCTCTTCATATCCTTTGAACATTTATCAATTGGAGAATAGCTTGAATTCTTATAAATTTGAGTCAATTCTCTATATATTTTTAAAGTGAGGCCTTTATCAGAACTCCAGAATGTAAATTTTTTCCCATTTTATTGCTTCCCTTCTAATATTGTCTGCATTGGTTTTGTTTGTATAAGTAGGTTATTTTTATATTTAAGGGCATAAAAGGACAGTTTGTTGTCATAGAGTCAAGGGATCAAAGATTATGACAAAGAAGAAAGAAAATTATTCATTTTTTAAATCATGTCTAATGCTTCATGACCTCATTTGGGTTTTTTGTTATTGTTTTGTATTGTTTTGGCAAAGATACTAGAATGATTTACTATTTCCTTCTCCAGCTCATTTTACAGATATAGAAACCAAGACAAACAGGGTTCAATGAGTTGCCCAGGATCAAAAAGTTAGCACATGTCTGAGGCCACATTTGATCAAAGGAAGATTTTTTTCCTTACTTCATGGCCAGCACTCTATCTACTATGCCATCTACCTGTTCTATCAGTAGCAAATCTAGAGAAGCCAAAGAGAATAAGAATTGGCCAGTGGATTTGACAATTAAGAAGTCCTTGGACATTGGGTTTAGCAATTAATAAGTCTCTGTTAGAAAAGTTTCTGTAGTATAGCAGGGGTTGAATCATGATAAGAAGAAATCAAGAAATGATTTTTTTTCCTAAAAAGCTAATTGCCAATTTGTTAGTGGTAACATTCAAGTTGGGACTTGAATCTAGAATCTCAGTTCCTCAGAATTATCCCTGAAATCCTGAGACTGCTAGCATTTAGATTCTTTCTTGGAGCCTGTTTGCTAATATGAATAAAAATTGAAGTAGTTCTGGAAACAATGTCACAAAAGTTTATCAGCAAATGGAAGGTAAATAAGGTAGCAGAAATGAGAAATGATTCCTTAGAATAGGAAAATACTGAGCATATTGGTAGACAGAGAGTAAGAAGCCAAAGAGGAAAGAGAAATTGAAGATTGATTAATGAAACAAAGAATCTAGAGGGGGAATAGGCTTAAGGGGAAAAAATGGGTGGGTTATTCTTACCAAGGACAAAAGGCACTTTTGAGATAGTGTGAAGGAAAAGAGACAGTTAACAAATGTATTTTGATGATAGTAATATTTGTGATGTATTTAAAATCATTTGTTGAACAAATATTTTAGAATGAGGTTAGAAAAGTCCACCATGATTCACATATTCCTTTGCCTTAAAAGTCAAGATAAATGAAAAATATTATCTGAGATGAAAGGGAGAGTGACAACTCCTACTAAAAAATCTAGCTGATGTGAAGCTACTACATAACAAATGCAGTATGAACTTTTTATTTGTATAGATAATGTATAAATGTATACTTTTATGGTGACTTCATTTTTCTTACTTAACTTACCCTCCTCACTATTTCTGACTTGAGCACATGTCAGTTTCCTTTTGTAGCTCTCCACGTTTATTGATCAGGCCCTATTACCACAGTGCCTGTCCTTATCTGCAATTGAACCCTCCACCCTTGGACCGTCCTATCCTCCTTTCCATGATACCCATTCACCCCTTCACCTGGACTATCAGAATAATGAAGGCTTGATTTCAATTCTTTCCTTCATTTCTCTGTTCACTGCTCTGCAGGTTAATGCAGATTCCAAACTTCAACAAGCAGCTGTTAAACATGTCATTAACACTGCTTCGGCTGCAAATGAAACTCTGCTATTGGGATTACTCTGGGAGCTATAGTTTGGTGATGAGCTTTGTCAATCACAGCTGACCCGCTGTGTACAGAATGAAACTCAGATTATCTTCTTTCTTCCTTAGACTCTTGTCATTTTTTTCACAAAGAATTACTATTCTACTCCCTGAAAGATTGATTACTTGCACAAATAAGAGAGTCTGAGACATTAATACAAAATTCACAGGCTTTTCTTTATCTCAAACCTGCAACTCCCTCTACATTTCCTCCTGGTAATTATATTAGAATTGTGTACACTAGGAATTGCCATCTGATTATTATGAAACTAGTTTTGTCATGACAAAAATGAGCTTAAGTCTTGTTTTTTTGGAAAATGATCAGTACAGTGCACTGGATGAGAGAGAAGGAGATTAAATCCAACTTGCTTTCATCCATGAATGCTTTCATCTCTTTTTCAAACACAGGAAATGATTACCACTGCTATAAGCTCCAGTTCATATGAGTGAAAAAGGATAAGAAAATATTGAAAATTCTGTAACCAACAGTAGGACATAATATAGGTCCCTGGCACCTACTGAGAGACATGTATTTTATTTTTCCATACTGCCAATGTTAAGGGTTTCATATTTTAAAGTTTATTTTACATTGAGATGTACGGAAGATGCTAATTAACTTTTTCTTTTCAACTGATTTTTTTTTAATTATCACAAAGTGAAACTGAAGATATAATTTTCAAACTTGATGGTAATTTGTTACCTGTCAATGATTATTTACTTCTCAATTCTCAAGCTTCGCAGTCACCTTTAGAGAGGTGAAATGTTCTTGAAAAAGTATAGGGAATTTCACTTATAAGTTTCATTTTCTATGATTTTATCTAGTCTGGTTTTTGTTTTGTGTTTACACAAGGCTAGGGATGCTTTTACAATAGGAACTCAATTTATTATCCAAAGTAATCTCTACAAGATATTCATTTGAAGCTAAGACAGACAATGACATTAAGTATTGCTCTATTGTTGGAAAGATTGAATTAACTTTCTTTGAGATGCCCCTCTCCCTTTGTCTACATGGAGAATCATATCCTTACCTGTGGATACTCAGCCCAAAGGAATATAGATTTTGATTATTTAGAAGCTAGCAAGATATTTTGGGGTTTATACGCTAGAAATCTTTCTTTTTTTATTGGCCACGTCTTAAACCCAAATCATTATGGTTCTCATTGATTGACCAATCAGTCCCAACCCAAGCCTCATTTTTTTTTTTTTGGCTCTCCATTGTATGGAGGGCCATTTCCAACTATCCAGATTTATATCTTATCACTGGACCCAGGTGACTCTGGAGGAGAAAGTGAGGCTGCTGACTTTGTATAACTTCCCCTCACTTAAATCCAATTCACTTCAAGAACAGAAGATTAAGACCAATAATATTTGGAATGTACTACTCTTCACAATTTCTTCATAGAAGTCCTACTTTCCTTTCACAAAAACTAAGTATTGATTTCTATGTGACAACTTTCTTGTTCTGTCTTCTCCCTACCCCACCAGCCACTGCATCCTTTTTATCTTGTTACATATTTCTCTTTCTTGGTCTTTCTTGCCTCTGTGTGTGTGTGTCTCTGTCTCTGTCTCTCTCTGTTTCTCTATAAGTATTTCTTTCTCTTTGTGTTTCTGTCTCTGTTTTTCACACAATATTCAGTTTTCCAGAGATGGCTTAACACAACATAGAATACATTTCAGCTCACTTTACAATGCACAGAGACTGAGAAAGAGAAATACACAGAGAGAACCAGAACAAGAAGAACAGAAGGAGGAGGAAGAAGGATGAAGGAAGAAGGGAGAAGGAGAAGGAGAAGGAGAAGGAGAAGAAGGAAGAGGAGGAGGAAGGAGAGAGGGTGGACAGAAGGAAGAGGGAGATAGAGAAAGGAGAGGGAGAGGAAGAAAAAGGAGAGATGAAAATAAGAGAGAGAAAAGGTTGAGAGGAGAGAGAGAAATAGAGATAGAAAGAGAAAAGCAGACTGTGACAGAGACAGAGATACAGAGACAGAACGAGAAAAAGGTCTAGCATCAGGCAACAGGTGAATGGGAGGAAAGTAATAGCATTGTAAGGATGTCATTCCAATTAACAGAGAGACTTTAACTGGGGCAGAGAAATCTGGCAGAGAAAGCAAGAGAGAGGAGAAATGAAAGAAATGAACAGGGAAAGCAATAAGAAGTTCACAAAACAAAGCCTATAACCTTAAATAATTTGGCTGTTTCATATTTTTGACTCATTAAAGTTTTGTGAATCCCCAAAAGTGGTTCTCTGTATTCAATTATTTTCTCCATTGATCTGAAGTAAGCTTACCATTGGATGGCAAATCTGGTAAATTCTCCAAAATAAATTTTAGCTTTTAAGACAAGAAGAATTCCTGGATTTCTCCACATTTTATTCAAAATTATTTTTGCTTCTGTCATATGACATGGTTTTAAAAAAATGAAATAAAGACATATTCAACTGGTGCACCATAAATATTTTCCACTTGGAGACTGAAAATGGCCATCTCTTGATTCAGATGTGTCATATAGACCTTGGTATATAGTAACTTCTATGTAAGAACTCACACTTAGAGAGTTCAGAGATGGGTTATCCTTGCAAACTCCCGTTTAGATGTCTAGTCACATGGGAGAAGTGTGTACTTTTCTAGCATTTTCATTTTCCTCCAGGACCAAAGATTTGGTCTCTATCACTAATGCAGTTGTTTCATTGAGTGTTGTCATTAGGTGAACTGTAAAATTTTTGATACTATGCAATTGGGGACAGAAGAAAATTTATAGATAAATACATATATGTACTCATATATATAGTATGAGAAATAAATATAAGCAAAAGAAGCAAGTCTATGTCATGCATGCACTAACCTTGAAATATGTTTACATTTGAACTCAACAAGAATGACTATTCTCATTGAAGGACTTCATTGTAGTATCATCAATTTAAAGGTACAATATGCTACAATTCCTTACAACAATGAGTCGTAGTATAAAGTGAAGATATAATTTTAAAAAATGTTCCATACATTGGACCACCAATCATGATTTTTGTTCCCCTTTCACCTAGGCTTACTTGATCTATAAAATGGAACTTTTAACTCTTAATGACTTCCAAGTTAAAAAAAGCAGTATTTGAAATTCCTAGGTATATTGTTCTACATACACACTATACAAGAGGAAAATGCTTTTAGTTGCTTTGTCTTTGACATACAAAATAATACATAATGAGTGCACATTTTGCTTGTGTTTGGCCATTTAAATTAATACATTAAATTATAGGGTTATGAATGGCCATGTCTGATAAAATGACCACTATTAATAGAATTCTGGTTTCATGAATACACATATTACTAAATGATCTTGGAATAAAGTAGAGCACAAGACAAAACGTGTTCGTGGGATCACTGAGATAATAAGAATACCTCATGACATCCCTTGTTGCCCAGAGCTTCAGTGATAAAAAGCACAGACTTCGTCAAGATTCTATAAACTTTAAAAGTCTTATATAAATGCAAACTATAGTTATTCTTAAAGATAATATCCTATGTAATTAATTGTGAAAATGTAAACTCTTGGATCTCAAGCCCAAATTTTATAATATTCCATCCTATCCCAATTACCCCTTTCTCAGCCACCATTGCCCAAAAGATTCTTAAAACAATACACCTTTTAATTCAATTGCATAAACCTTTAAGTACCCACTTTGTCCTTTGTACTAGCAGTATAAGTGTAACTGATTTTGACTTTTCTATAGGGTTGAGCAAAGGATGATAAGTATTGGCTCTGTGTTTTTTTTAAATTAGTCCTTTGTATAACTCTTCTGATTGTCTTTAATGGTTCTGTCTTATGAACTCATTATCCTATTTTACAAAGAAGCTCTTCCAAACTTTTCACTCCTTCTCAAACGTCTCATGTTTCCTACATCCCTTATTCTCTCAGCTGAGATTCTTTCTTCATATTGTACAGAAAAGTTAAGGCCTTTCATGACTTCCCTCTTTCTTCCTTTTTCTTATTCCATATTATTCTTATATCTTCTTGTCACTGTCTTCTCTGTCATCCTTGTCTCAGATGATGGGATGGTCTTACTCCGTATCAAGGCTAACTTGTCTACTTGCTTAAGCCTTATTCCACTCTTTCTTGTTTCCTTCAATATATAGTTCTTTTTAACTTTCTCAAATTATCACTTCTATCTTTCTCTCCTTCTCTATTGGCTCATTCCCTACTAATGTAAACATGCCAGAGAAAGCACTTAAAAACAAAACAGAAAAAAAAAAAACCCAATTCACTTGATACTTCCATCCCACTGGACCTCTTAAACTTAACATGCTTAAAACAAAATTCATCTTTCCCCCTAAAACTTCTCTTCCTTCCTTCTTCCTTCATACCTTTCTTGTTTACTGTAAAGCTAATTTTCATTTTCCCAGTCCCTCAGGCTCCCTACCTAGGAGTCATCCTCAACTCTTCACTCTGTTTTCCTTCCATATCCAATCTATTGCTAAAGTCTGTTGATTTCACCTTTGAATATAGACTTTTCTCTCTTTTGATAATGCTACCATTCTGTTGCAGATCCTTATCAGCTTATGTTTGGAATATGTCAATAGCCTGCTCATGGGGCTACCCCATCTCAAGTCTCTACCCCCTCCAATCTGTTCTTCATTTAGCTACTAAACTCTAGTGGCTCCCTGTTGTCCCTAAGATTGATTAAAAAATCTTCTACTAAGCATTTAAACCCTTTCATATTCTAATCTACTTCTCTTTTTCCAGTCTTCTTACACCCTGTTCCCTGCCAGAAATTCTTTGATTCAATGACATTGGTCTCTTTGCTTTTCCATGAATGATATTTATTATCTTTTAATCATAGCCATTTTTTGGAGTTGTCTTTCATGCCTGGAATGCTCTTCCTTATTACTGCTGACCACTACTTTCCTACCTTCCTTGAATTCTATTAAGTCCCAATAAAAATTCTGTCTTTTAAAGGAAGTTTTCCCCAACCTCACTTATTTATTAATCCTGTTTCCTTCTGTTAATTCTTTCCTATTTACCATATATATATATATCTACATATATAATATATATATGCATATTTATATGTTTGTTTATTATATCTCCAATTGCATTGTAATCTTTTTGAGGACAGGGACTGACTTGTGCATCTTTCTGTTTTCCCAGTGTAGAGGTTAGTACCTGGCACATAATAGGTTTATAAAATAAATATAAATAAAATAAATGTTTATTAATTGCTTCAGCAATTGGTACCAAAGGGGCTAATCACAATTAAACTTTAACTATTCTATCCTTTTCTTTCATTCCCCCACCAGATTTATCTAAATTATGAAGTCTTTACCTGCTGAAGATCATGTATGTTCTTTCCGTTTTAGTTCTAATTTGTAATTTGAGTGATATACATTTACTGGAAAAGTAAATGTCTCTCCATGTAAACATTTAGTATTAATACAAGAAAATGATGCAATGCAAGTAAAGGTCATTATTTTATACTTTTATTATGGTCACAATTCCTTTTCTGGGCTTAAAATGATATTTCCAATATCTCATCTGGTCTTAGGTTTTCAACTCATGTAAATCCACTTCTGTGAGAGTCATGTTATCAGAATATCCTTTCCACCATTTTTAGAGCTGATTAATCAAATAATTATATATTAAACACCTAGTAGTACCCAAGCAAAGCAGAATGCTAATTGCTGTTATTCTTCTTCTCCATTAATTATAATTGTTACTATGTTTAATGTAAGGCTTACATTAATGTTTTAAATAGTATTTGGTCCTTAGCTCCCAAATAGAAGGCAGGGATAGGACTGGACTTCATAGGAATTTATAAGAGAGATGAGATTTGGGCAGCTGAAGTAGTGTTTCATTCCTATGTACTCCCAATCACCCATTAGAAGATGAAATGTTGCAGTCAAGGTACCTTAGAACAGACCATGAAATTGGCCTTCCTTTTCTCTGCATGTATAAAGAATGAGCAGACATGGACATGCCATCTGCATCAAAAATCCTATATCTTTCCTCTTCCCTTTTCCTTACTTTCCTATTACTCCTAAAGACAACTCCAATTTTTCCATTGTCCATTTTCACAGCTCTGATTTTATCCTTAAATTTTCATTTCCCATTACCCCATGTATCTAACCAAATGCCAAAATGTGATCATTCCTACTTTTATAGCTGTCACAGGGATTATTTCAATACCTACTGATTTTGTCTGCCTCAAGTTTCACCTCTTTCCAATCCATCCTTTAGTACATACAACTACCAAGTGATTCCCCTAACCAGATAACTTCTTTACTGAGGAAATACCAGTGGCTTTCCACTGATTCTAGGATCAAATATTATTTCATTTTTATCTCATACTCTTAAAATTCTATTTTTGTGTATCTTTTATAATGAATATAGCAAAGTTATATTCCTCATCTCCCCCAAAATGGATACTACTATTATGAAGTTGAGAGTTGTCTTTGAAGTGTGAGTGTAATTTTAGTGAGATAGTCCTTCGTGGTTGCAATCCACAATTATGCAACAAAATTTGTTGGGATTTTTTGGGCTAGTTATTTCTCCATAAAATAGAAGGGGAGATGAACAATCCCCCCAAAAAATTCTGTGGGGTCAGGGAAAAAGAAACATGTCTTTTTCAACTTCTGGGGAATTATGATACATTTCCTGTAAGATTTGGTATGTGATTTGGAATTTTTATATATATATATATAATTTCAATAGAAATTGGGGTGATCTTTGTAAAGGATTATCATGAGCAAAAGTAAGGAAGTAGGAAATTAAGTGGTGTTTAATACTGACTATCGTATCACATTTTGGTTGGAGCATTGAGCAATTGGAGGGAAGAAATTGTATGAAAATTAATAGTCATAATAATAGCATTTATATAGCTCTTTAAAATTAGTACAAATAAATATTATCCAACAACAATCCAGGGTGGTAGATGCTATTATTATTCCTATTTTGCAGATGAGGAAACTGAGGCAGACAAAGTTTAAATGACTTGTCCCAAGTGTCCGAGGTAGAATTTGCAGTCATGTTTTTCCAAAACTAAGTCCAGTGTCCTCCATCTACTGTATGATCTTGGGATCGTACCTATGTCATCTATCTATCTATCTATCTATCTATATGTCCATTTATAGATATAGATATATATGAATTATAATATATACAAATTATAAAGTACCTATGATGTCAACTATCAGATTGGAGTATCCCCTCACAATGTTAATACAATGGCAAAAATTCAGTATATTTTTAATTCTACTGCATCCTTTTTTCTTTTACCCATTTCTTTAATTTTCCTCAGTGCTAGTTTTAAACCCATCTTTTCAGGGAGTAGTGTTGGTATGACCTGGGAAAGATGATAAATCAGCTAAAATAAGAGCTCATTAGAATAGGGGTAAAGTTAAGGGCTTCTTGAATCTCCAGGGCACAACTCACATAAAGATCAAGGAGGGGAGATGCCAAATGAGGATTGTTTTAGCAAAGAATCAAGCCATTGTTTAATACCTCATCATTATCACAGGGCAGTCCTAATATTGTGGTTAATGAGGATATGCACCAAAAGTCAAATGACAACATATTCCACACAGAGTGCCAGGAGGGAAACCACCTCTTCCATGTAATATTTTGACTTAAAAATCATTTGTCATTGGATGTCCATAGAAATAAATCTTTATTCTAATAAATGATGCCTTTTTTTTTTTTTTTTACAGCCTTCAAGAAGGAGCAATATACTTGACCTTGTCCTTTAAGCCTTTGGAAGTATGAACACTCAATTTCTTGACATTGCCAGGCTTTTGAAAATACATCCTTTAACCTCTATGGAGATTAAGCCGCCAAGTCAGCAATGACTTTACAAAGCACCTGCACATTGGGGGTTTAAGGCCAAAGCTAGGGTCTGAATTTCCCTGCAGCAAGCAGAATTTTAATGTCCAGCCCCAGACTATGGAAATAAATGAAAAGATCTGTCTGCATGCATTCAGGAGTTGTGTTTTTTTTTTTTATCCTTTCCTTTCCTCTTTCCTTTCCTTTCCTCTTTCCTTTCCTTTCCTCTTTCCTTTCCTTTCCTCTTTCCTTTCCTTTCCTTTTTCCTTTCCTTTCCTTTCCTTTCCTTTCCTTTCCTTTCCTTTCCTTTCCTTTCCTTTCCTTTCCTTTCCTTTCCTTT